>NC_135217.1:5884959-6019959 GCF_052324685.1 Brachyhypopomus gauderio
CACACACACACACACACACACACACACACACACACACACACACACACACACACACACACACACACACACACACACACACACACACAAGGCGAGCTGGTGTTTTCACAACGTTAGAGAAATGGGGAAAGAGGAGCCATTCTACCATTTTCTCTGTGGTGCTCCCGCAGCGGGGGGTGCGGAGGTGAGAGGAGACATACACTACATTCTTTCATTCCTCCGCTCCTCTCTCCTTCAGAGTGCATGTGACTGAAATTGTAATGAAGACGTATCAAGCTGAATGTAAGTGAGTGTGTCGTCTCAGACTGCCCGGGCCCTCCCTGGACCACGGACTACCCCACCGTAGTGCTGCCTCTCACGTGCCCCTCCCTGGACCACGGACTACCCCACCGTGGTGCTGCCTCTCACGTGCCCCTCCCTGGACCACGGACTACCCCACCGTGGTGCTGCCTCTCACGTGCCCCTCCCTGGACCACGGACTACCCCACCGTGGTGCTGCCTCTCACGTGCCCCTCCCTGGACCACGGACTACCCCACCGTGGTGCTGCCTCTCACGTGCCCCTCCCTGGACCACGGACTACCCCACCGTGGTGCTGCCTCTCACGTGCCCCTCCCTGGACCACGGACTACCCCACCGTGGTGCTGCCTCTCACGTGCCCCTCCCTGGACCACGGACTACCCCACCGTGGTGCTGCCTCTCACGTGCCCCTCCCTGGACAACGGACTACCCCTCCGTGGTGCTGCCTCTCACATGCCCCTCCCTGGACCACGGACTACCCCACCGTGGTGCTGCCTCTCACGTGCCCCTCCCTGGACCACGGACTACCCCACCGTGGTGCTGCCTCTCACGTGCCCCTCCCTGGACCACGGACTACCCCACCGTGGTGCTGCCTCTCACGTGCCCCTCCCTGGACCACGGACTACCCCACCGTGGTGCTGCCTCTCACGTGCCCCTTGCTTTATAACATCTGCTGGCTTCAATCTGCTTCACGTCATTTGTTTTGTCCCCAGTCTTCTCCTTCTCTAACATGTCTCTTCTTTATGGATGTATATTCACTTCTTCCCCATCCCCCATCTCTCTCTCTCTCTCTCTCTCTCTCTCTCTCTCTCTCTCTCTCAGCTGGAGTCATGGTCTCGGACCTTTCGTGCAGTTTTAAATCACACCGAGTGAATGTGCAGAGAGCCGGGTTGTCATTCTTGAACGGGCCGGGTCTGGTGTGGGTCCACGAGGGGGAGCGTCGGCGTGTCTTTTACACTTCCACCCTATTAATCAGTCTGGAGGACCACGGAGCGTCTGGCTATCTTGGCTGGGATCAGAGATAAGCCCTTGTTTGTCTAATTCTTTTCCTTAAAAACGACAGGCTGTGGGAGTGCGCCAGAAGAGACATTAAAGGGGTCTGCTAAATGAGGAACAGCGTGCACAGTTAAGGCTGCCGTCTGCATGTATGACTGAGCATTTGCTGTCTGCTATGTAACTATTAACACCAATATGGCTTTTACAGAAACACATCAGTGATCTAGGCCAGATGGAAAAAGATTAAGTGTGTGTATAGTACAACAAAACACTTTTTCCACATATCAAAGCTTCTTTGAAAGTTGTGGTCAGAGGTTTAACACAGCACCTGTCCAGCCCAGAGGGTTCAGAACCCACAACCTTCTGGCTGATACCCAAAGGCCCATCTAGTAGGATACTACTGCTCTAATGATGAGTGCTACTTTGATACGCCATCTAAAGGACGATCCAGGCCAGGACGCTTGCAGTACTAAATATACAAATTGTTGGTCAAAATGTTGATTCATTTACATATTGCAATCTTTTGCAACACCCGTCAACCTGGACAAATACCAATGTGTCAGCTAGTTTCCAAAATCGCAATAAAAATGATCAAACGATGTATTGTGCAGCCCTAATCCGCACCCAAAGCCATCCCGTTCCAATCCGGTAACTGGTTCCTCCTGATTATATTCCTGGGTATATATGGCAGGTTTGAACCTTTCCCACAAATGGCACTTTGCTAAGCAGAGGAATTACAATCCAACAGCCATTTTCTGATGAAATATCTCACAGACACTTTTCTGGCACGCCATCAACACCTGCCTACCTGAACACACGTTAGCGCGTCGGCTAATGAAGCCACAGCTCCCTTTGAAACACTCCCCCGAGTGACAGGTCAGGCCGACACAGCAGCCCAGTGGGCGTGGCCTCATCGTCACCCCCCCCAGAGCTTGGCTCTGCCGAGGAGGCTCAAGGCTCAGACAAGCCCGTCAAATGTCAAGAGGTTTGTGATGGTAAACAACAACAAAGCCATGCTGTCTGTGTGCAATACTAACAGACATATGCCAGGAACACAAATAATGGTTGGATTATGTTGGAATGAGGAGACGCATGTGTGCTTATACTAGAGACAGCAGCAACAAGACCATGTTATGTTGGCCACTAGGCAAACCCTCATCTAGAACCACACCATCACAGACTGTGGTCCAGCATTCAAACTCAGAACATGTAGCTAGTCAACAGTTAATAGCCAACGTAAGTTAAAGGGTCTGATTAAGGAACAAATTTACAGTAAATCCACTGCACAAAAGTCAAGCCCAGCCTTTCAAGTACAATTCTGTGAAGAACCAAACCCAAATGAAATCAGCTAAATGTGGAGCAGCATTAAGCCAAGAGCCTTGGTTTAATGACAGTTACGGCAATTAATGGCAGTCTAATTGATTTAATGGCAATACGGTGGCGTATAGATTGTAAACCCTTTCTGGAGGTTGAACCATGGCCCCAGAGCTGTGAGGAGACAGTGAGGAAACCACACACACACCACACACTTCACTGAGCATTAAAGCCCCTCAGAGGACACAAGGAGCCTAGGTGAAATATTGATGAAGCCCCTGACTAAGTCATTGGGACAGCGTCAGGTTTCATCACCATGTTGAGTTCAGTGAAGAGCACCGTGGGATTTCAGCTGTAGCTCTGCATCCATTATGCTGTGACGTGGGTTTCCTTATGTTTTTATTATTGCGAAATTGCGTCTGAGGAAAGCAGCTATAGGCAGCTCCTGCTATAGGCCGAGTTTAACGTGGCATAGCTAGCTCTACCGAGGCTTAGTGAGATCACTACCTATGCTAAATTCGACACCATAGCGCCGAATATGGGAACGTGTTGATTTTTTATGATACAACTCACCTTTTTTTATTGATACAGCACTAACAAATGACATGGACTGCATCGCTGAACAAAGCAGTTTTTTCAAAGCAGAAGTGTCTGAGTTCAAGTTCTCTCCACAGAGGGGTTCAATTCAGAGGAGGGATAACCTGTGTTATATCACCATAACATCAAACACATGACATTTCTCCCCAAAATACCACACCAACAGATTATACACTATAAAAAAAAGTCATTGAACTCAAGACTCAAAACCGCGGCGTACGTGTTCTCACGTCCAAGCACTTGGGGGAGGAGACGAGATGGTCCCGTCCTCCGTCCTGATGCACACTGCGCGAGTCAGCAGGCCATACAGGAGCGACTGTTCGTCACGCATGGCTGGAGGCCACGCCGAGGTCGTGTGTTCAAAGGGATGGTACCACCTCTCCACCCAGTGTCTGGGCTGTCAGACCTGTCCTGAAACCAGCACGCACCAGCTTGCTGCCAAAATGCAGAGAGTCACTTCTTGTGAAAGTTGCACCATCACGGACTAGGAACCATGGCCAAGGGAAGCCGGTCTTTCTGAAGAAAGACAGAAGGGGAATTCTACTGCGTGTTTGTACATCATTCTGAGACCAGTACACGTGAATCACAAGAGGCACCAAGACAGGACTGTGGCACCCGGTCCATTTGTTCTGACTCTATGGAGCATGACTGTCCGACAGACTGCAAACGCACTCCTGTGCTCTCTGTCATAGTGCTTGAACAGAGCAGCCAGCCGAGGGTTTACTGGCTTTGTAATCATTGGATAAACTTCTGGACACATCTAAAGTGAGACCCCTTTCTTTATGCGAGAGAGAGAGAGAGAGATTTGGAACATTTATTTTTTATTTTTGGAGGGATCATGTGCTTACACAGGGCAAAAGCCTGAAAATCACTTGTGGCAGAAAAATGACCAGGCTGCAGGTGACCGTAGGGGTCTGGCTTGGTTTCAAAGCTGAGGCCAGCCATAACGTTTACTGACTCTAAATCAATACGCCTGATCTACACAGCACGACCCACAAATAAATGATCAACTGATTCTTTCTTTTTTCACAATTTGCACAAACCATCCATAAATCGTTTGCAGGTCTTAAGTAAGCCGAGTAATGTGTAAATAACAAACTGAGTAAATACACATTAATGACATGCTATGAAGACATAATGCAATATACACAAGTGTAAAATAATCATTTGTTTCTAGAACAATAACAACAATTTGCTTTTGACAAATAATGATTTAAACAGTAAAACAAATATTTGGCTTGGGCCGAGCTAGGATCAAATGAAGGATTAAACATGAAGGCTGTACACGGCACATTTTCAGTTTCTACAAGCGAGACTCCTGCAATGTACGTCACGTAATTCTGCGCTGTGTCTTCAAGTTCTTCAGCTGGGCTGAAGGAAACGGGCCGGTTGACACAATACACCATCACCTGAGGCAAAATGACGATAAAGAAAAAGCGTGCTGAACAAAACATGTGAGTGAGAGTGTGAGTCGTCTCATTTGGGCGTGATGATTCGTTGCACCCATGCTTTGGCATTTAGCCCCAGTGCCAAACCCCAGAAAGGTCCCGTATACCACATTCCTTCACCACGTGACTTCATACAATACAGCCATGTCATTCACTTTCATACTGCCGCACCTAAACACCCACATGGAGGGCGCATTAACACACAAAGGTGCAGTCGCACAAAAGACACACACATGAAGAAGCAGCGAGGATAATAGACGTGTTTGATAACACACAGTGACACAGGAGCTGGCAAACACATCTTCATGTTACATGTGAACACAGCACACAGCCTAAACTCAGCTCATAACTGGCTTTGCTTCTTAAACAAGCTTTTTAACGGATGTTGCGCACAAAGTCCATCCAGCTGGTGTGGGTCCTCTTATTATAGCAAAACACGGATGCTGTCACTAATAATGCCCGAGAGTTCAAACAGCACGCACACAAAATCTAATGTAGCTTTGTCATGAGACACAAGTCAGCCTAACTGACCCACCAGCTGCACAGGGCAAAGCAGAGATAAATGCTTCTAATGTGATGAATGTGTGTGTGTGTGTGTGTGTGTGTGTGTGTGTGTGTGTGTGACAGCCTGTCACAGTGAAGGAGTAGTCACTAATATGAGTTATTTCAGCACTCAGTAGTTCTACCCGGAGAATAATTCGACCTCCAGAGTCCTGGTGTTCATTGCCCTGCGACGGCCTTAATCTGAACCCTGAGCGCCGTGAGAAAGACCCACACAAACAGAATCACACCCAGCGCCCAGACGCAAGGCATTTACGCCAACCACAAACACGTGCGTGCGCTTTCCCCCTGAGTTTGAAACAGTGTGATGTACTAGTATCAGAGGAGTCTCTGCTTTCCGTGAATCAAAACAAGTTCTGAAAGACTCGCTGTTGCATCAACACAGACTGTACCACGTCAACACAGACTGTCAACACAGACTGTACCACGTCGACACAGACTATACCACGTCGACACAGACTGTACCACGTTGACACAGACTGTACCACGTCGACACAGACCGTACCACGTCGACACAGACCGTACCACATCAACACAGACTGTCCAACAAGGTTCATCTGCACAAAAACATTCTCACTCACCCTTGCTGGATGACACATTGAAAAAGACTTCGAAGGACAAAATGCAGAAACAGAAACATCACCAAATCGAAGATATAGCAGCCACAAATGAGGAGATGGGTCCCTCTAGTGGTGAAAAACTGAATTTCTATACTTGTGTGCCTTCATTTTTCGCATTTGTAGAGGTCGTGGGAAAGGTTTTATAAAGACTTCATTATAAAATGCATGGAAACTTAAACAAACAAACAAACAAACAAAAAAACAAACAACATTATACAGTCCCACAACTCCATGGGGAAGGATGACATTAATCAGACTGATGATGTTTTGTCAGCTACAACATTTGTAGATTAAAGGCATCACTGAAACGTCCTGCTCCCTTAAACTTCTGTTTCTTATCCAGGAAAGTGAAGTATATATTTTATGGAAAAGTCTATAATCTCAGGACTGCTGACAGATAAACAGCAGGAGCTGATATTTCCAGAGCTGAAGTGTGAAGCAGTCAGAGCATCAGAGGACACGAAGGGCTGCAGCATGGAACTCTGGGTAAGAATCCATTCTAGGTTTAGATCAGTAGCAATTGTGGGTGGTGCCTCAATCTCTTCTATACACTCATATGTGTGTGTGTTTATGTGCATGGATCTTTGCGAGTGTGTGTGTGTGTGTGTGTGTGTGTTTATGTGCATGGATCTTTGCGAGTGTGTGTGTGTGTGTGTGTGTTTATGTGCATGGATCTTTGCGAGTGTGTGTGTGTGTGTGTGTGTGTGTTTATGTGCATGGATCTTTGCGAGTGTGTGTGTGTGTGTGTGTGTGTTTATGTGCATGGATCTTTGCGAGTGTGTGTGTGTGTGTGTGTGTGTGTTTATGTGCATGGATCTTTGCGAGTGTGTGTGTGTGTGTGTTTATGTGCATGGATCTTTGCGAGTGTGTGTGTGTGTGTGTGTGTGTGTGTGTGTGTGTGTGTGTGTGTTTATGTGCATGGATCTTTGCGAGTGTGTGTGTGTGTGTGTGTGTGTGTTTATGTGCATGGATCTTTGCGAGTGTGTGTGTGTGTGTGTGTGTGTTTATGTGCATGGATCTTTGCGAGTGTGTGTGTGTGTGTGTGTGTGTGTGTGTTTATGTGCATGGATCTTTGCGAGTGTGTGTGTGTGTGTGTGTGTGTGTTTATGTGCATGGATCTTTGCGAGTGTGTGTGTGTGTGTGTGTGTGTGTGTGTGTTTATGTGCATGGATCTTTGCGAGTGTGTGTGTGTGTGTGTGTGTGTTTATGTGCATGGATCTTTGCGAGTGTGTGTGTGTGTGTGTGTTTATGTGCATGGATCTTTGCGAGTGTGTGTGTGTGTGTGTGTGTGTTTATGTGCATGGATCTTTGCGAGTGTGTGTGTGTGTGTGTTTATGTGCATGGATCTTTGCGAGTGTGTGTGTGTGTGTTTATGTGCATGGATCTGGTGTGTGTGTACCTGCGAGGCCGCGTGGCCGGTTGTCTGCCAGCTCTGAGATGGCTCCTGTAGTCACGGTCTTCTTCATGCGAGATGCAGCAGCTGCTGATCCAAGAACAGGCTTAGCCAGAGCATCATCGCTGCTAGCACGCTTCAACTACACACACACACACACACACACACACACACACACGAAGAAACAAACAAGTGAGTGAATGTGCGTCCTCAGGCTCCTCTGTGCGTGCTGTCTGGTTCCATAGCGCCGCTCTGGTGGACTAAGACCTGAACAGCCTCTACTGTATAACTCTATATAACAGATATTAATGCGTTTCATGTACATATATGATGGCTGGCCCAGCTCCAAGCCCAGCTCCCTGAGATGCAGTACTTCTGCGTGACAGAGAAGCGTCCCACAGACCGCAGGCGTGTCCGCTGCCTGCTGGGTCAGCGTTACTTCTGTCACATGGACGCCGCTCTGATGAATCACGGGGGGCATTTAACATTAGTTGAAAATGAACCACAGCCATATCACCACTGTGATGTCTAGTTATACCTGTGAGTTTTGTAAGTTCTGACAAAAGCAATGTGGAACCATGTGCTTGCCTTATATACACACACCGTGTATGTCTAAAATAATAACAATTATTCAT
This sequence comes from Brachyhypopomus gauderio, assembly GCF_052324685.1. Classification (NCBI taxonomy): domain Eukaryota; kingdom Metazoa; phylum Chordata; class Actinopteri; order Gymnotiformes; family Hypopomidae; genus Brachyhypopomus; species Brachyhypopomus gauderio. The sequence goes on from NC_135217.1 coordinate 5,892,819, forward strand.
ATTAATATTTATTCATATTAATTAATAATTGGCCAGTAAAACTGTATTCAGAAGGCATGCGGCCCGTTAAAGACGTCACCGGATGCTCATAAATGTGAGGTGTCTCCGTTATAACTGTTATGTAGTGAAGCTTTGCAGGGCCTCAAGGACACGCTCATTTCACCCAGTGGCACGACTCGACCGAACGTCTATGAAAGCGGAAGAGAGAAATATCTCTATGAAATGGAAGAGAGTAATCTCCCATAATGATGAGGTGAACTCGTTCTCCCAGTCCTCCAGTATATCACACCATCCTTCTCTCTACAGTCTCGGGCAGCTGTCCAGTTACTGGCGCTACATTTAAACAGATGACACAGGCCTATGGCTTCTGTTGGTCCTAATGACTGCAGCGCTGCTAGTGCTGCCCTCTCTTTACGCTTCTGTTCTAAATAATGCACTTTTCTCTCTTCTTATAAGTATTTTATTAGGGTCTTTTTCATTATCAGTGTTTCCTAACTGATCAGGTCCACCAGCTGGTCGGTCAGGGTCTCTCTTTGACGACCGTTAGGGCTGGCTCTCTGACCGCACTATCAGCAGGGCACTTTCCTTCCTGTTTATGTCAGAGTCGGCCACGCCCGTTTCCTTCATGCGGCCCGAGTCCCTCACCCGGCTGAGGCGCAGGTCCGAGGCGATGGTGCTGGAGGAGCGCGAGGTCTTCATGCCCGTGGAGGCGGAGCCGTGGGGGGCGGGTGGGCGGGGCCTCTCCAGAGACCCCGGCTTGGGCGAGCCCGCCTTGGCGGTGCCCCCTTTCAGCATGGCGGCGTCTGTTCAGGCGGTCTCAGTGCTGCGGGTGGAGAGGGCAGAGAGAAGACGTGGTTAGATGCAGACGGATGAAGCGTCACAGAATACAAGTGTAGAACTAGCTAGGTCGCTGCAACTGGCAAAAACTGATCTGAGACCTGCAGCACTCTGATTATATTTACAAGTCCGGTTCCACGGCAAAGTAATGTGATGTGAAACATTAGAACAGGAGAACTGACAGCCCGGTCGTGCTCTGAGAACAGCATGACGGTCCTTGTGTGGTTGTGACAAATACTGTCATCAAAGTCGCTGAATTGTCTAGCGGGTAATCTTGACGTTGTTCATCAGAGGGACTTCCTGTCCATCAGTTTCACGTCCTGGTTCTATGGTAAGTTAGAAGTTAAGACTAGTAGCCCAGCAGGAGTTTCACAGTTCTGTTCACATGAATGCTGTGAGCTGTGGAGGGATGAAGAGTGAACATGGTTCAGTGTAGCCGAGCACCATTAGCTGTGACTCCACACAACAGCGATCCAGAAACACTCACAGATCCACTACGGATGTAGGACATATTAGTGCACTTAGTGGAGGGACTGCTAGAGGAGTGGACAGGTGTTCCCTAGAGAGGAACAAGTGCACTTCAACATGGAGAAGACAGGAAGCCAATGAGAGGAGGGAGAAAGAGGAAGGGGGGTGAGATGGAAGGATGGAGAGAGAAAGAGAGTGGGGAGAATAAGAAAAGGAGAGAGGGCAGGAGAGAAAGGTCCTGCTTTAACGCTCACTGCAGCTTTAATGCTCTCATACACGTCACTCATGAAGGGGGGAGTCTCACGCGTTCAGCTCCCGACGCCTCACGTCTCCGGGGTCGTGACATGGAGGGCGTGGGAGAGGCGTACGGTACAACAGCAGAAGGTCAGAGGTCGCGCTAAGCCAAATCTCGGGTCATCCGCCCGTATCTACTGCCTTCATCTCCTCACTCCACCTCACACTCCCAGTGCTGCGAGGGCACGCTGACAGACCCAGAACACGTTCTCCCCAGAGGCCACCGCTGCATGCAGGGAGGCTCCGTGCCTCTGTGGCTACCTGTGAATACTGTGGGAATACACGTGACTCGGGTCGGGCCCTTATGGTGGTTTTGTGCTGAGCCTGTCCTTGGGGAGCTTCTATAATTAGGCACAATCATACAGAGCAATAAGGGAGGAGTAAAAGATTCATACCCAGCTCACCATCAGCCTACAGGCCTCAATATATTTCAGTATATTTAGAAAATAAAATGTGAATAACTGCAGAAAAACTGCATATTAGGAAGATTTTTCATTCGACTGAAACGTGTTGCCTTCATTCATGCTCATTGATAAACGCTCACGCACTATAACTCAATCAACAGAAACATGATCTGTTTAATTAAGCTGTGAATTACTCCCACTGCAAGTGACGTACATTTTGAAGTACACAGCAGAATGCTGCTGTTTAGAGTACACAGAGCACGCCTGTGACAGCAGCACACACAATACTGCTGAAGTGACAGCAAAACTAATCTTCACACCTCAGCTCAAACCACAAACACTCAGAAGAGATTTTGTAAAAAAAAAAAAAAAAACTTTTTTTTAAAGGCTCTTGTCAAGCTACTTGGAAAGGATGCAGGAAAATGTACTCAAAACACACACACACACACACACACACACACACACACACACACACACACACACACACACACACACACACACACATTATATCATCGTGGTGATGTTAGTGTTACTGGTGAAGAGGTTCTTTGCTCCACTCAGCCTTCTGACTCTGTGTGGGACACACAATGTCTCAGTCACAGAGGACACTGGTGTCAGTGGAGGACATCTGACACTAAAATGAGGGTAAACTATACTTAGCCTGTGGCATGACAGACACCAAGCACCATGGGATAGGATTATATTTTTTATCGTCTTGTTTGCGGTAGTCTTTACAGAGGAACATACACACACTCCTCTCCACCACGTCTGTGTGCAGCAGCGCAGGTTGTGTGACTGCACCCTGGTGATCAAAGCCCACCATCACATTCTCTGAAGAAACCAGGCCAGTTACCACGACCGACCCAATTCCCACATCTACAGAAGGGCCACTAAAAATAGAGGAACAGCGTTTGTCCGCGGGTGCTAAAAACGGGTCTGCGGTTCTGTTTCTGACCACAGCTGCTCCAAGGTACAGGGCTAATCAGCAGGATGTCCACAGGTCGGGTACAGCAACCTCATTTATCCTCATTTACTGCATTTGGGAGTCCATATTCTTTTCTTTTCAGTCGCCACTTCTGCCAATGAACATACACAGCAAAACCACTGCAAGCACCTCCCCCTTCTCCACCCTGCAAGCCTGTCCCCTGCACCCTGACGTCAGGTTCAGACTGCCACAAGTGGGTCAGAACCGGGTTTCCTCCGGCCCGGTGCCCCGTGGAGCAGGAGCTTGAGCATCAGAGTTGCACTACATCTTACAGTCGGAACGCAGGAAGAACTCTGGGACTTGAGTGTTTGGAACTTAGTCCCACGATTTTATCAAATTAAGATAAAAACCTGCAATCAGTTCTCCACTGGTTCACAGTAACTTGATGACTCGTGTTGCCAAACCAAGCTACACGAAAATATCGAATGTAAAGAAACTGTCGTCTTTTATTCGTGCAGGTAACTAAATACAGACCTGCTCAAATGTTTTTTCCTCTGGGGAAAATCTGAAGCATTTAAAAGCACAATGTGTTCAACTCATATTCCACAATTACCCTTTGCATAGAGGGCAGATTTCATTGTGGCCATGGATGCAAAAGCATCGTTATACTGTTCACCACAGAAGAAGCACAAATTGCAGCCTCCACAGACTGCTTGTGCTATATTAAGGGTCTGGTCACCATGGCACTCTGTGGGTGTCACCGTTCTCCGAGTTTGTTTATAAATGGCAGAAAATAAATGGAAGAAAACCCCTATATCTTTAGATCTCCAATTACTATGCCTTAAAGTGTGGGGTTATTCTTTATCTTAATTACACAACAGTCACATCATGCTGGAATTCCATTTATCTAAATAAAGTATCTTTAAAATATGGACAGCGCTACTATGACATTTATTTTCCCACCTGCGTCCTGTCATGGCCAGAGTCTGTGTTCTAGTGACAGTAAAACACATTTCTCCATCAACGTATTCTACTCAATGGTTTCTTCATTAAAACTCTAGATGTCTAACTATATACCTTTAACCCTGCACCATATATAAAGCAATATGGTGACAACAGCATGTAGCATGTCTCTACAACACCCATCTCAAGGCCTGTACCATGTCATACATCCCTATTCATGTATGACATGGGGAGGGGGGGGGGGGGATTGGGGTTCATGTGCGCGTGTCAATTGCTAAGCGAGAAGACCGCTAGCAACCGCGAACAATCGCTAATAGCAGCAAAAACATAAACGATGCAGCGCTTTGGTGCATGGCGCTATAGTGAGCTGTTTTTAAAACAAGCCCGCAGGCGACTCCTGATAGATAAATATTTATATATTTTATTACCAATAAATCCTGTTATGCCACCAGTGCTTTTGATTAAGCCTTTACAATATTGGGCTAAATGTTTATAAGGTGCAGCTGATGTTTCTTTATTGATTAATCATATTCCCTAATATGCAAACACTTAATGGAAACAATCCTTATCCGTATTGACATTATAGTCAATACTATGGATGGGCTGCATAATCAGAACCATAGTTCCTGTGGACCATAAACTTATTTTCAGATTTGCTATGTGCACATAAACCAGACATTGATTGCTAGTTAACTGCAACGGCGAGACTAACAGAGCTTTAAGACTGACAAGGCTTTTTTTTTATTTGTGGTATGGCATTACCGCACACTGATATCAACCTCATGTGTTTCTTTCTTAAAGGAGACTAGACACATTTTGAGTGGATACAGGATGAGATGAGCACACTGCATGTCTCTTTAAATTACTCAAGCTACCCATTTGCTAAACATGTCACAGCATTTTCTGTGTGTTTCTATAAAAAACACATCATGACTAATTTGCTATTGCTGTGCAAAAAGAATAACAACATGATAATACGACTGTGTATAGGCCCACATGTGCCAGATGGCTACCAGTTGCCAGGTGATATATGAGCAGGCAGGTACTGAGTGACATCAGCCCATGATGCCAGATTAGCATTATGGTACAGTTGTGAGGAGCTGCTGTAGCCGCCCCCACGGGGTTAGACATACTGATGCAAACGATATCATGAAGTCTCAGACGCCTACCATCAATGTACAGGAGATTCAGCTCTGGACCTTGCTGGGTTTGAGCTCTGATGATAAGTTAGAGCCCTGTTCTCCGTGGCCTCCTGGGGTGAGATTGAGAGACGTAGCTGAAGTGCTAGCTATCAGCTTCCTGAGCGTGTTTTTAAGGAAGAGACGGAGGAAGTGTCTCAGTTTCTGATCCTGCCCAACATGATACAGAAAAAGACCAAGTATGAATGCATTCATTAAACCTGTCAAATCTAAACAGATGAAAACACTCTAACACTATAACTATAGTTTTTCTTTGAAAGGCAGTACAAAACTGTAGTGGATGTAGCACACTAAAGATGGAAAACAATGTCATAGCTTGATCTTGTCTGGGCGACTGATTCTACTGACGGCAAAAGGATGTGAAAGTAGAGACAGGGAAGTTATGGTGTTACAGATCAGGCAACTAATAATGCAACTCAAAAGGCCTGGAGACACACACACACACACACACACACACACACACACACACACACACACACACACACACACACACACACACAGTTCTTTAAATTTATGTCCGATTGCACAGCAAAGCCCTGCAAAACCAGCTAGAGCAGCGAGCCTATTCTGCATGCCATGTGTGTCCCTCTCCCTGTACGAGCCAGAGACAGACAGGAGCAGTGAGACAGTGAGTGAGAGGCACAGACACAGAGACAGACAGGAGCAGTGAGACAGTGAGTGAGAGGCACAGACACAGAGACAGACAGGAACAGTGAGACAGTGAGTGAGAGGCACAGACACAGAGACAGACAGGAGCAGTGAGACAGTGAGTGAGAGGCACAGACACAGAGACAGACAGGAGCAGTAAGACAGTGAGTGAGAGGCACAGACACAGAGACAGACAGGAGCAGTGAGACAGTGAGTGAGAGGCACAGACACAGAGACAGACAGGAACAGTGAGACAGTGAGAGGCACAGACACAGAGACAGACAGGAGCAGTGAGACAGTGAGTGAGAGGCACAGACACAGAGACAGACAGGAGCAGTGAGACAGTGAGTGAGAGGCACAGACACAGAGACAGACAGGAGCAGTGAGACAGTGAGTGAGAGGCACAGACACAGAGACAGACAGGAGCAGTGAGACAGTGAGTGAGAGGCACAGACACAGAGACAGACAGGAGCAGTGAGACAGTGAGTGAGAGGCACAGACACAGAGACAGACAGGAGCAGTGAGACAGTGAGTGAGAGGCACAGACACAGAGACAGACAGGAGCAGTGAGACAGTGAGTGAGAGGCACAGACACAGAGACAGACAGCCAGAGACTGCAGTCTTGCCAAAGGGGAAATTCCTCCGTTATATCATACTGTTTCTTCATCATTTGAAACAGAGATGGCCCTTATAAACACAGCTCCAGCAACTGGGATGTAGCCTCCAGTTTCCATAAACCCAGGTACTGCGAGATATAAACGTTACACAGTTACTAATGCACGCTCACTCTCCTTCACCATTCAGGCCATTTTTAAACCTCCCCTTCTCCATTATAAAACTCCTGTTGTGTCATGTGATTTACTCTCTGTGCTTGATGCCTGAACCCCGTAAAACGACCCTCACGTCTACATTTCTGACTGCTCCCTCGATTAACACAGTCAAGGGACTTGTGAACTTTAACTTATGATTCCTGTCTCGCATTTGCGATCTGCGAGACGCCAGATGTTTGTTTTGGAAGATGGGCAGGGTTATATGAGTTAATTTCGTTCTGTCCTGCCTTGAAGCCACCTGACAGAGCTGGTCTTTGTGTAAATAGGAAAGCATACAGGAACAAACGCAGTGAACACATGCAGCAGCTAATGTGCCTCTTTCTTGTGCCCATTACCGAGCCACAGTCAACGCCAGGCGCAGCAGAGCAGAGGAGGAAGAGGAAGAGGAAGGGGTTGAGAGGGTGTGGGGGAGGGTGAGACTAACGGACCTGTAGGGGGGCAGCACCATTTGTTCAGTGCCAGTTGTAAAGCAGTTTGTGGTTGTTGGCAAACAGGGAACTCTGAACGACCACGCCCGCCCCAGCCTCTGTTTCTCCAACCTGCCCTGACGAGGGTAGAAATTTAAAGAGAGCCTTATGAGCCACATCCTGTTTAACACCCCCCCCACACCCCACACACACACACACACACAGATTTCAAACCTGATATTCTACACGTTCTTTTTCACACATGGCATGAAGCAGGAAATAGCTAATTACCCTTAGCCTGAGCCTATGGCCTCACTTAAGAGAAATAAAAGTACATTTTTATTTAATCACAGGCCTGGACTATTTTTCCAAACTCCACAAAAACATAAAAAAGTAAATACTTTAAATTCAAACACTTAAGCCAATTCTAACATGGAGGAGAAATATGTGGCAAAGCGCGATGTCCAACAGTGGACGCTGTAGTTCTTCAGGAGTTCCCCACATCAGAAAGGGAGATGCCTGCTGGGCTCCTGCGCTGAAGTACGGACAGTAGGTGGTCATGCGTGGCCAGGTCCCGCACGGCACCCTGCAGGAAGAGCACGCCGTGCAAAAGTGCGAATAATGCACGTGGCTATGGTGCCGGGCCAGTCCACGCACAGCCCTTCTGATACGGCCACCTGTGGTACCATGGGAACGCGAGAGAAACCAGCAGGCATCTCACCCTTTCAGTGCCAAGGAAATCAGACAGAGTTTGATGGCGCAGGGTGTCCCTATCTGGAAGCTGTGGGCATGGCTGTTTCTCATTTTGGGTGCTGACTGTACAAGTGCAAAGTGAAAGACCACAATTAATTTTTTTAAAGGATGATAAATTGGTCTGCTGTAGAACTAAGTTGATTAAGCATAGGAGATCTTGTAAAGTGTGTTTAGATGCTTGTGTCATGGCCTCACTGGGCTGTGTGAAAAGGAGGAAAAATGGGATAGAACTCATTTGGACTTTCAAGGGTATAGATTTATTTATTTTTGCTCACTATTAACGTAGCACCACCTAAACTCAACAAAATACATGATAGTGCCTTTAATGTGAGCCACTACAAAGAGGTTACATGTCACTGTAAAGAGGTAACATTAACTTTCACTTAAGTGAGACATCAAAGTCGAGCCACAAACTGGGAGAATTCATCTATTCTCCAGAGCACATTTTGTGCCATCTTCAAAGGACCATTTTAATTCCAAAATCCCACAGACAATTGAATCCTATTGTGATCTATGCCATGAGAATTCACAGTGGAGACCAGAGTAACCCATAGTGGAGACTGCCCACCCTCACACAGTCATCTTGCCAAAGAGTTTTAGAAGATTCGTTCTCAACCCATATTTGAATAAAACAGACCGACGAAACTCGCTAGCTACAAATCCATCCTGAGTTTTAATCCATTTCCCAGTTATGGCTCTTAGCCCAAGAATGTCTCCTACATAACAGATGAACAATAGCTTTGAAATTCTCTTTGAAATTCGGCACTGTGACACAGGCCGACGCTCTGAAAGACAAACAGATTAGTCCTTCACCAGTCGGGCTGAGAGCAGGCCCTCTTCTCCTGCAGCTGTGGCTGTGAGCCCAGAGGGGGTGGGCGGCTCCCTCCCAGGAAAAAAGCCATGAAGACTATAGATGAAGGCCCCGTTACTGAAGCACGCTACGTTAACATCTCACCATGTTCTATTTTAAAACCTACATTCCCACAATCAGCTCGTGAATAAGAGAGCTGTGCTGGTTACCCTTCCTGCGACCGCCACTCCTCGGCAGGCTTTGAGAAACAATGTGATGGTCACTCGACATTACCACAAAACCACTTGGCTAACAGTTGTGTGCCAAAACTGCACTCATGTTCCTGAAGTTCCTTCTGCTTGTGTAGAGAAAAGGGCTTCGTTTTCATGTGTAAATACTTTGAACAACTTTATGAAGAGATAATGCACGATTAAGAACTACTTGAGAAATCCACTGATACTCCTGTTTCAATTTTTTTTTAATAGCCCAATCATATTTCAGGATCATGACACCATTTACACTCATATGAAAGCCACTTCCAAAACAAATTGGTTTAACCTCCTGTAATTAGCAATGTGCCACATTAACTGAATGGGTACCAGGTATAGTATTTCATACAGTCGTGAAGTTCTACACAATTATATAGTTAGCATATTAGCATCCCAAATTCATCATGTGTTAGCCTCTGAATCAGGTCCACGACACCTCCAGAATGCTCAATAGTGAGGTCTGGTGCCCCAGCCCTCTCAAAGCTCATTCTTAAACCGGGTCACGCCTCTTTAAATGTAAAACCCAAACTGGCCCCACTGGTGAATAAGGCCGTACCCAGTCCCACAAACACTGCTATGTTATTTTCCACAATAGAAACGAAAACAAAGGGAATGGCGGTACTGTTCTTAGCTGATTTGCTTGTATCCACATCCCTGTGCCACACCTGGTGTGTCTGGACCAGTGTGTCTAATGTGAAGCTCATTTTAGAACAGAGCAGCTTCCCTTTGGTTCAGTCATTCGAACATTCTGACTGTCTATAAAAGGAGAAGCTCTGAAGGATTCAGGTCACATTATGCCATTTACTCTTGTGGAAACATGGTACAAAGTCTAATCACCACAGAGATTAATTTCAAATTCTTCCAGAAAACCTCAAGGTCCTAATCTTGTGATCCCTGGTGCTACTGTGAAAGTAGAAAGCTCAAGATGTTAGCATGTGGTGGATCGACTCTGGGTGTTTGGACCGGGGCATCCGAGTTAACCTACTACCACGTCAGCAGGCCTTCGCCATCTGCGCTGCACCTGGGACGGCTCCACACGTGTGTGTCCATGGCAGCTCGCTGGCTTGAGAAGTGCCAAGTCATGTGGACTGGAGCCGTAAAGCCGAACAGGAAGTGTTTAGCCCCGCCCACGCAGCACGCCTGTAGCGACAGCTCACCCAGAATTCCCTCTGATCGAGTAGGGAATGTGAACTGGTGCGGGTCAGTGCGGATCAAACGACACTTCACAAGTGCTCCAGTATCGTTCTACGAAATCCATATCAAACAAACACCTAGGCCAAGAAAGTGCTAATTAAAACAGGGACATATCTTTTTAAACAGACTATGAAAACATAGGCCCGTTGGTTTATGTGAGGGGAAAGAGGGAGGCGGATGATTTGGAGACCACAAGTGCTGACAAAGAGCATTTTATGTTTCACTTCTTACCATTAGTCTATGTTATTATATATTATATATATAAGGCCCCTTTCATTACCATGCAAGGTTTTAGCTTTGTTTGTACACTATCAATGCATGTAGAGCTGTGGCTTATATAGGCCTATAAAAAGAGCATCAATAGTGAGTGGAAGACAGATGTCAGAAAAGCTGCTGAGATGACTGATAAGTACATGAGAACAAAAATGGCTGAATTTTTTTTTTACCTTGTTTTTTAAAACCACATACATTAAAAAATGCTGAAATGGTGAAAAAGCTATGGTTTCCTTTTGTAACATTTCATATTAATTAGGGCTGGGTAAAAACATCTATTTAATAAATTTTGGATCAATTTCATTTAAATTTTGCAACATAGATTCATAGGGCAGGAGATAATTTTTCCCTAATACTCATATAATAGTCTCATGCGTGATGTCAAATTGCCCTTCAAGCGTGCGTGTGTTCATACACAAAATGGCAAACACTGGTAAGACTGTATTCAACAAGCCGTCCCAACTAAAGTCTGATGTCTGGAACCATTTCGGACTTAAAACAACAAACGATAAAGAGTTGGATAAAACCAGAGATTTGCAAGATCTGCCAAGCAGAAGTCAGTTATTGTAGAAATACTACAAACCTCAGAAACCACTTGACGAGGTATCACACTACGCTAACGCTAACATCCAACAACAAGCCGTCATGGGCAAAACCAAAAGAAACCGAGGGACTCGCTAACATTACCAGCCGAGTCTCCATGGGCCATGAAAATAACAAAAGCCATCGGCATTTTTGTTTGCAAAGATTTACGCCCGTGCTCGGTAGTGAAATACAAAGCCTTCAAGTGTGGTTTGAGCACCTGAACAAGCCGATTTATTTGGATAACCCAGTCCCATGAGCATATGATATTATTATATTCACTAGAACAGCCGTCAAATGAGAGCATCTAAAGGATGGATCCGCTACCAACAGTGATTTTTAAATTAATTTTATACTTTTTTATCGTTAAAAAACAAATTACATCATTTCCAATTTGGCAATGAAGTAAAGAAAAGTTTGGGGTTGCAAAACATCCCAAAGCTCTGAATAATTATAAGCTTGTACTTTTCTTATAAGTAGTTTACTTTATTCTTTTGAGTTCATGCAAAGGAAATGCTTTGCACTTTAACTATGCATATTGGGGGTCTGAAACTCAATCCCCTGTCCAGGTACACGCATGTGCTGTATCAATAACAGTCCTTGGGCAAGTCTCGTGAAACTACATATGCCTACACCTGTAACACAAATGAACTTGTAAGTTACTCTGGACAGGAGCATCTGCCAAATGCTGAATGTAATTTAGATCATGCAGCAGTAAGAGTCTGTAGCCAATCACACTCTGGGTGACTATCAAGTGTTCAGTTTCCGCCTGCAGCCCTGCTGTTGGCTAAATAGTTTTGGGTGGAGTGCCGTGGTGGAGTAGTACTCTACTCTAGTAGTAGTGCTCTAGTAATAATAATAATCTTTATTTGTATAGCACCTTTCATACATACATGTAACTCAAAGTGCTTTACAGTATAAATAAAAAGAAACAGAAACTCTAGTAGTAGTAGTAGTACTCTAGTAGTAGTGCTCTAGTAGTACTCTAGTAGTAGTACTCTAGTAGTGCTCTAGTAGTCGTACTCCAGCAATACTCTAGTAGTAGTATTCTAGGAGTAGTACTCTAATAGTAGTACTCTAGTAGTAGTACTCTAGTAGTAGTATTCTAGTAGTAGTACTCTAGTAGTGCTCTAGTAGTCGTACTCTAGTATTACTTTAGTAGTAGTATTCTAGGAGTAGTACTCTAGTAGTGCTCTAGTAGTAGTACTCTAGTAGTAGTACTCTAGTAGTGCTCTAGTAGTAGTACTCTAGTATTACTCTAGTAGTAGTATTCTAGTAATAGTACTCTAGTAGTGTTCTAGTAGTCATACTCTAGTATTACTCTAGTAGTAGTATTCTAGGAGTACTCTAGTAGTAGTACTCTAGTAGTATTCTAGTAGTAGTACTCTAGTAGCGCTCTAGTAGTAGTACTCTAGTAATACTCTAGTAGTAGTATTCTAGTAGTAGTACTCTAGTAGTAGTGTTCTAGCAGTAGTACTCTAGCAGTAGTGCTCTAGTAGTAGTGCTCTAGTAGTAGTACTCTAGCAACACTGCTAGGGCTGAACGATTAATTGCATTTGCGATAATTTCGCGATTTTTTAAAACGCGATTGTCTAATCGCACAGGCTGCGATTTAAACTGGTCACGTGACTTGGGAGCGAGCCGAGCCGAGGACGAACGGAGCAAACCCGAGCAGGAGGCAGGGAGGTGGAGAAGTGAAGTTAACACAGCGCACTTTAACTTGTTGCACAATGGCTTCAGGCTCGACAGAAGCTGACACAACAAAGTCTAATACTAAAGAGGGGCACCACATAAGTTGTGTGAAATTACTTTGGCTTTTAAAAAGATGCTGCTCAACGTCAGGTACCCTGCAAAACATACCTTGCTACTGTTGCTACGACGCGAGGTAACACTACAAACCTTCAGCATTAAAAAAACACCACAAAGCCTCGTATGATATTTGTAAGGCTAAAATGCCAACGACCAGTGCTGCATCTTCAAATACGCCAGTGTTTCTCTGTGCTTATACAGCTTTAGTATGCGGTGAGCAGCGAAATACCGTAAAATCACGCATACAGGCGCAATAAGATTTAAAGCACGGATGAATCGCGAAAGCGCGGATAGCTTGACCGCGGTCCAGCAGACAGGGTTCACTGACCGAACCGTTTGAAAGTGTAACTCCTTATGGATGTAATTCGAAGCGGCACGCTGAAATAACTCGGGCAGTAACGGAGTTCATAGTGAAAGACATGATGCCCGTTAATATAGTGAACAAGCCCGGCTTCATGGCTTTGGATATGCGCTACCAAACGCCCTCACGCACATATTTTAGCCAAGTTGCTATACCTGCAGGGCTGCCAACTCTCACGCATTGAGCGTCTTAGACTAAAAAATTAGTAGTTCGCTCTGGCGCCAACCACAAGCGATCGATCGATCACGATATAATAATAATACTTAAATTTAGTCCATTTTACACCCAGTGGCGGACTTAGCAATTTGGAGGCTCAAGGCGAATTTAGCTAGGGGGCCCATCAACATTAATATGCGAGAAATAAGTTCAGGTTCACACTACAAGATTTTAGGATGGTTTTTCAGTCGCCGACTGTTTTTGTAGATCGCCGACAGAAACTGTGGTCGGACGCAAATCGGGGATCATTCGGCGCTCGCTCAGTCGTGTAGTGTGAACTGCTGAAAGACGCTCGCCGAGCCGTCGCCGAGTGGCCGCCAACTCATCGCAGACGACCAGCAGATATCTAGCATGTTTAATATCTAGCATGTTTCATATCTAGCCCAGTCGGCGACTGTGAGTCAACAGCAGCGTCTAGCTTCATACAACTTTACTACAAGACTGTGTTTAAGTTATTGTGACAGCACTGGAGAAATAGTGCGATTGACTATATCTATGGTCACTGCAACGGAGAGATGAAATAATTCTGGCAATTTGGGACTATGGAGTGGTTAAACGGTAAAAAAAATAATAATAATAATGAAAATGTGGAGTACATGTACGTTGTTTTTATTTTCTTCGTGGTGTTGCTGGTTCTCGCGAGTGTTTCATTTTCATGTTCTCGTGTTTTTGGACGGCAGCCAGATGAGTCGGCGATTCCCCAGTCGTTCGTGAGCCCACGTCACCGATCAGTCATGTAGTGTGAAAGCCACAACAACTGAAAGACTTGCGATTACAGCACAACCAGTCGTGTAGTGCGAACGGCACAAAAACCTGATGACTGAAAAGTCGTGTAGTGTGAACCTGGCTTTAGCTAGACAAGGGGGCCCTACAGTGGGAGGGGCCCAAGGCAATTGCCTAGCAACGCCTCTATGCAAAGACCGCCTCTGTTTACACCCCCCCCCCCCCCCCCCCCCCCCCGCAACCCTGTATCTGAGCTGTATAAAAAATGCCGAAACAGAGTTTCCTGAAGTGGAACAATGGGAAAAAAATCGCGATTTTAAATCGCAATCGCAATTTATAGTTAAAAATTGCAATTAGATTATTTTCCAAAATCGTTCAGCCCTAAACACTGCTGCACCTCATCAGTTTGTACCAGTCTAACAACTACGTCACTACAGTGTCTATGTTAACGTCATTGGCAGGGTGTCCACCCAAGTTATATGGTCTTATAGTCAAAGGTGTGGAAGGCTAATATAATAACAGATGGGCTACAGGCAGTAATTACACACTTGCACCTATAAGACAGCTGTACCTAATACATTGACTAGTGAGTATAGGTGCACGGTAGGTGTTTCCAATAATTGTGCCATATTTTTTTGTCAATTGTGATTTTTCACCGCAATTGAAATTTGTCCTCCGCTTTTTACCCATCTGTGCAGTTAGAACACACAAACACACACACACACACACACACACACACACACACACACACACACACACACACACACACACACACACACACACACACACACACACACACAAACACACACACACACACACTAGTGATTACTAGGGGGCTGTGGTGCACACATGCCCAGAGAGGTGGGCAGCCCTAGTAATGTGATGTAGTGAGGGTAGATTAAAGGGTAGATTAATTTAAATTATGGTTTACTGGTTACATAGTTGTCTGTATCTTCAAATATGTCCCAAAGCTGTTCACAATGCTCAGTGATGTGGCATGAGACATGCTTTTGGGTGTCAACAATATGCAAGCTAGGAGACAAAGACACTGTTTCTTGGGTCCTGGTAAACACACACCTATATACTGCCTTAGACTACATCAGATATTAACCTACCAACTTGGGTCCTGGTAAACACACACCTATACACTGCCTTAGACTACATCAGATATTAACCTACCAACTTGGGTCCTGGTAAACACACACCTATATACTGCCTTAGACTACATCAGATATTAACCTACCAACTTGGGTCCTGGTAAACACACACCTATACACTGCCTTAGACTACATCAGATATTAACCTACCAACTTGGGTCCTGGTAAACACACACACACACTGCCTTAGACTACGTCAGATATTAACCTACCAACTTGGGTCCTGGTAAACACACACACACACACTGCCTTAGACTACGTCAGATATTAACCTAACGACTTGTTTGCCCTGTTCACTCTGAATAGGTTGCTGGAATAACCTTACAGTACTAGCGTCAAACAATGTCACAGGTCTTTATCAAAAGAATTAGAAAGAGAACTATACTCTTACATGTGGCCTAGGGCCTGCAACCGAAGACAAACAATATGGTTGTAAATGCCCCAAAGTAAAGAAAATGACGTAGTTGTCATTCATGAACAAAAAAATACGAACCTTAAGTTTAATATTTGTCATACTCATTTGGGGCTGGGTGTAAATGGCATTCCATGTAGTTACCCAGACTGACTGTGATTCGTCAAGCAAGTATGCATTCCACTTCCTGCATACATTCCTCTGCCTCCACCCGCCAAAAACGCAAAGCCGCTGGACACCAAGTCTCTGCACCAGACGAGCTTCCACTGACTAAGCAGCTTCAGCTATTAGAAAACCTTCCTTGGTCCTGGACCAGAAACCCAACTATTTCCAAAGTGGAAGGTGTACGCCTACATTACGTGGCAGAGCTGCGCGCTATTGCTACCGCACCAGTCAACACAGTCAGAAATCAGTCTGCTAGCATGTCATAGCCTTGTGCCATTAGGAGGCCTTGTGCACGTTTCTAATTCTCTAGGTATTAGGGAGGAGGACACGGGCAGAGCCAGAGGAATGAAGAACAATCAATCATGAGGCCTCAGAGAGACTGAAAACAACTCGATCTGCCAACCAGTTGGGGAAACTTTGTGAATTGTAATACAGGCCAGTGAAGCCTTGCATAATAGAGAATGACAGGGCAACATTATGGCATCACATTAATCAGAGTTGTAAGAGGAGGGGCCAGAAATAAATATAAATATCATCCTCTGGATCTGGGCAGCTGACACTGGAAAACTGACACAAAGTCTTACATGATTAATAAAGGCCGTAGTCACGTTTTGTGCATTTCTGTGCATCAAAGTATCAAGGCCACATAGAGCAGACATTTATCCATTTATCACTTAACACCATTTCACTAATTACATCCTACTTACACTGTAACTAGACTTTGAAGTAATGATAAGATATGCTCAGAAATGCATTGCTTTAGTGGCGAATAAGCTAATATTCATGGTTACCAAGCAAGAACTCAGATACCTTTGGCTGTCCTCCCCACAACAGACTATCCTGAACAAGATGCTTCTCCAGACGTCAGCAGGACCCATGCGTGAAGGCAGAGTGTGTGCAGGAAGCAGAGGTGCACCATCTCCCTCAGACGGAGGAGGAGAGCGCCCAACCAGAGCGTGTCCTCCCCGACGCCCTTATCTCTGCAATCAGAGCTGCCGTGCCAGCCAAGGAGAGGACGCGTGTCTGTTGGAGCGGAGCTTCCCTGGGTACTGAGGCACAGAACTGGCTGTTATACTCAAACAGGAGCTGGGGGAGGGTGGGGTGGGAGAGAGAGAGAGAGAGAGAGAGAGAGAGAGAGAGAGAGAGAGAGAGAGAAAGACAGAGGGGAGAGGAAATAACTGAAAAAGTACGCCAAAAGAGTCTCATTACTGCCCTGAAGTATAAGGCCTAAGTTAGATGAATCCGGCTTATCAGTCATGAAGTACAATTCTGTGAAAGTTGATGAAAGATTTCAAATATCACAAACTACTCTAAACAGGAACTTGTGTAACTGGCTGTCTCACAACAGACTCTTATTACAGGGGACATACCACCTCAGACTGTGGAGCTGTACACTACACTGTATATTAGTGCCATACTGATACTGCAGAAGAATGAAACATGCAAACGAGTCCTCTAAGAAATCCCAGAATTCTCCCGAGTTCAGAGTGTCGTGACCAGTCTCAGATGTTCCACACAAGTGGCCTGTGGGCGTTTGGATGAATCACGGCGTCCACATGATCCAATAATCACTGCGTAACTATGAAACTGGGCTAAAAATACTCAAAATAATGTAAACATGCCGCAGTAATCCTTCCCAAGTTTATTTTGAATATATTGTGAGCCATTTTAGAATTGCATATAATATTGCAATATAATTACAAAAAGAGGTTCTGTCAGGTTTTACCAGGAAGCCCACAGGATGAGTCCTGATAACCAGAATCAAGCCACGTGTGCCAGGAGTGTGGTGTGCTGGAGGACTTTACAACGTTAATATCCCTCATGTTCCCAGCAGGAACAGTAACCCTGATGGGAAAACAAACATGCAGCTAATATGGCGGCACTGATCTTAGGAGACGCGTGTTTATCGTTGAGGATCTAAACCACATGTTAAGGATAAGTGGATGTGCCTAACTGCTGACCTCAGTACCACACCACGGAGTTAGATGAGAAAGAAGCCCACAGAATGAGCTAATGAGCAGCAGGAGCCCATATTCATGATCAGCTCTCCTAGACCCTTACATGATCACAGTGACATGATGCTTTAACTGCAAGATCAGCTCTCGATGTGAGTAGCCTATTAGCATTCATGTCTAATGTATTGATTGCAGTGCAATGCAGTGGTTTGTGGTGTGTGTGTGTGTGTGTACAGTTGCCTGTATGTGGTTCTGACGCAGTGTTGTAGGGTGTGAATACCAGGCCTGTGTGGAGAGACAGCATCCCTGCAGTGAAAGTTGTGTCGAGAGAAGGTGACTCAAAAGAACAACAAGAAAAACCCTCACTTGCACCCTGCTTCATACCACACACACACACACACTCATGCCACATGTCTTTTTTTGTTGACATTCACAAATAAAATATCCCAGTCAGCAATCACATGGGAGTTTAATAGCACACCTTTTTCACACCTACCCCAAGGCAGTCTGGCTCAACTTTTAGCCAGATGGAAAAGAAAATGGGCCATAAAAACAACTTTTTCTAATCCGTGACTCACACTCAGAAGAAACCAGGACTGGTCCCCTCCCAGTGTGGGCTTGTTCCACCTGTGACAGGTGTGAAATAATCAGATAAATGAGTTATGTTGTTAGGTGTATAACGCACAGGAAAACTCGAAGGCTTGTCTCAGCTTACAATGTTAGTAGAAACAAGGTGCAACAGTCTAGTAGAGGAATGTATCCTGGAACTAATTGCAGAACGATTTCAAAGATGCACGTGGCGTGCAATGACACAGAAACGCCACATGCTTCTGAATGTATAGATCGTACATCAGATGTGCCTGGTGAAATTCTTTCTGCCCACCCACACACGCATTTGTGCATCTCCCCCAATGAGGATCAACCAGCCCTGCTTCTCACATAACTAGACCTGCCCCCTGTTCCAGAGGCCAAAGAGTATTTATAGCCACTCTGGTCCCCTTGAGTCAATATGTGTGTATGTGTGTTTTATTCTGTTCCTGTAATGTGTCCAGATGTTTAAAGATTTACCAATTCAGCCATTCTGAGGGCACCATTACAAGATTGAACGATCATAAAAGATCCCAAGTAAGGATAATATTCAACTCTTCAATTCTAAACATAAACACAGTGTCTCATATAAAAGCAAAATACCTTAAGCTTTTCAGATAGTTCAAAAATGTAATACCTCTGATACAGTCTACATAATCTAGCTCATCCAGCAAGATTTCCATCCACCTACAACTGATGATACATAAACACAGACACACACACACACACATACGTATATATTACACATATATTCTGCCGTGTCACCCAACTGTCATTCATCTGCAGGTGCTAAAGGAGTCCAACACACTGCAGAAAACTAATTGCTGGAGATGCTGAGATGCAGCCCACCCTCTCTGGCTCAGACGGATCCATCTAGGACAGTGTGTTCTGAACAGAGAACACGGTCCCTTATGCCAGACACACTTCTTGTTTTTTTTCACTTCTTGGACAGTTTGCCTTGAGAAATTCAAGGGTGTAATTACCTACAAATAGCATCCGCATAACTTGGAGAGCAGGGACGTTTTATGTTTTTGTTATTTAGTTGTAGATCCATGAAGGAAATGTTTGACTCTGTGAAGAATAGCATGAGGCTAACATTTCCCCTTAGACTGTGACTGGCTTAGTATTAAATATTTCCCCTTAATGTCATCTGTAGCCTAAGTTCAGTGTAATGGTTGCCCCTTAAGCTTGTTTGGAAAACTTTCACTAATTACCTCATCTGACATTTCAAATCATCAGTGCTGTTAAAAGCATGAAACGCATTAGTTATTTATGACTTGGACTTCATTAGTGGTCTTCTGGTTTGCCGGTTTCTCTCAGTTTTCTAATCAATATGTGAGTAACACGTAGTATTAGGTTACAGTGTTTGAATGTGGAATACGACGATGATGCAGTAACATAGAGAATAAAAAAGGATGATCATAGCTGTCAATAGATTATTAACCAACTGCCGCGCGTCAAAGCAGCAAAGGAGCCCAAAGCAACTCTCACACACCCACATTGAGCTTCAGGACGAATACGAGACTAAGCTAACTTCAGACCTCAGAACTTGAGGGTCTGGAAACCCTGTAGAGCCCTGGAGAACCCTGGAGAAGCCCACACGGTCTCGGAGGGCGCGCACACGTGAACAGCGCCATGCGCGCCCCCCACCTGACAGAAGCCGCGCGTTCGTGGCAGCGTTACCGCAGTAACCTCTCACCGTCAGCTACCGGTTTAACGTACGTAAAACATCCACACACTGAATGTCTTTAACACAGAGATGACAGTAAAACCTGCGCAGCTCCTGTACAGATAAAAAACCAAACACGCTCGCTAACTCTCTCTCTCTCTCTCTCTCTCTCTCTCTCTGAGGGGACAAACGTCCGTTAATAAAAGTGTGTGAAGTACCGTCAACAACTGCTCTACGTCAGCTACGTCGGTCCCATTAACAACTACGGACTCTTTATCAAAATAACACGCCTTTTTTAATTTAGGCGATGTACAAACAATTTAACTGACGTCTGCGAGCCTGGAAATGGTTAAAATTGTGTTTTTATCTTACCTGTTCCTGGCTGCTGTTGATGCGGTCTGTCTAATGATGCTCCTCGAGCGCCAAAACGAACTCACCCGCCAGATGGCGCGCGCATATTTGCTGCAATGTTCCAGATGCATTCTGGGTTGTGTAGTCATCAGACGGTGTGTGGGTCGCGGGAACTACAGGCTTTATCAAAAATAAGGAAATACCCATAAAAAATGAAACGAGTGTCAGGCTGTTGTTTTCTCCCATCCCCGATGAACGTTCACCAAAACATCTTTAAATGTTGTTACATAGTAAAATGATCTTGGGTTTGAGAAAAGTGCAATATAAAAAATACATATTATTGTTGTTTATTATTATTATTATTATTATTATTATTATTATTGGTGGCTGATTTATACTTCCTAAAAAGATGTGCAATCAACATCATGTCCACCTATTTTATATTTGAATATTCATTCATAAAAATGTAGTTTCTCGGTGTTATTACAATCTCTCAGTGTTACTCTCAGTGTTATAACAATTTATAACTCTTGTAAATGACATTAGTAAATCTGTGAGTATTATTAATGTGTACAGCATGATATGCTGTTAAGTAGCATTGTCTCACTCTTTGTCTTTGTCTTTCTCACAGTTGTCTTAAAAAGGTATGAGTTTTCGGAGGATGTGAGTGCATTATATTTACTCTGGTGAGCAGCTATAGCGTAGGTCAGTCAAAACATGGATGTACATATTAACCACGGTTTTTCTCAGGTGGTAAACTGTGTTGGCCCAGTCATCGCAGCATGTTCCAAATACTTATGAACCATACAGCAAACCAAATATTTCTGCTCAACGGCCAACAATCACACAGTGATCATGTGGCAATGCAAAAATCACAGTGACAGTGTCAGATCAAGCAAACCACATCACAATAGCTATAGCTGCTAAATACCAAACACTTCCTCAAATTGGACCCAACTTGCAATTATATAACCACTGCCTGTAAATCTAACACTATCGACAAGCTTCATGCAGTCATATGGGACAGTGTTCCTGTTCCTTCACACATCTCCAGTGAGACACTGGATTCAGGCTCATTCACACATGTCTACTGAATTTCTACTCTTACAAATGATCTTCTTCCTGTAGATGGAGTGTACATCCCTGTAACCAAACGTCATTTTTAGATGCTGAGATGTGTGGGGTAAAATAACAAAGATCAGTGGACTAGACGTGACATTACACTCTCCCCTCTGAACCACAGATGAAACACGCAATAAAAAAAACATTCATGGTTCGAAACACAAACAGCAACGATATTACTCTGGCATTTTAGCTAAATTGGGATCCAACCTGTGGATGTTGGTCAACTCCACTTAGCGAGTAATCACAGCTCTTCAACAGGATATTTTAATTCCACCTTAGGGAAAATAGAAATGTTAAGATGACAGACAAACACAATCGTAGGATGAGATATGGTGTGTGCCGATCAAAGGCCTCCGTCTCCTCAGGAAGAGTCCTCATGCTGCTTTGATGCTCCTCAGAGTTGTCTACTTCTGCAGGCTGGATGTGTGGGTTGGGTGTGACGTTTTCTTTCTGGTTGTCTTCCGTGTTGGTCCAAGTCTTGACTGGTAGAGCCAAGTTTAGTCCTTGCTGAACATTGGATACACTGTTGTGGAGTTGATCTGGAGGTGATGGAGCATTGGATTCATTGCAGACATCTTGACTGCTTGCAGACAACTGGAAAAAAATAAATAAAATAGGGCAGAAAAATACGAAGGAATCTTAACATGTAGAAGCAGTTAAGACTTACAAAAACTTTTGATGTTTAAAAATTCAGAAAAATTTAGTTTTTGCGAAAATGACCTGGTTTTCTGAAGAGGCTCCTTGTGAGACGAGTTCATTTGGCGTAACTGTGGTTTGTCCATTCAAGTTGCCGTACTCATCCATACTGGTTGGTGCTGTTGGTGGTGTCTGTTTAACCTGCTAACGCTTTGATCCTTTCTAAAGCTCACATGCATTTGTGAGGTTGTAGGATCTTACAAAAATCGGACATTGTGATGACACAGCAGTCTGTTTACACACACCCCTCTGTCTCGTTTCCATGGCATCACCTTTGATTGATTCTTTGATTGATAGCAGCAAATGTCAAAAACACATTCACAGTTAACGGATTTGCTCCCATTAAAAACACAGATTCAGGGTCCATGGTTACGGCAGTGCAGAAGTGTCTGTTTAATTTGATTTGTCTGCAGTGTTTAAAAAGTGCATCAGCCTTAATGTTTTAGCTGTAAGAAAAATAAGTCTAATTGGAACTTTCAGGTTAGAAAATATATGACCAGCTTACTATGCGGTTATTTAGTTAGTCCAACATTTCTGATATAGGGCTACACTTGTTTATTCTTTTAACATTATCTGTGTTTTAATGAACTCCATTGAGTCATATTGGACAACAGAATGCCACTTAAATATCTTAAGATGTTTGTATTGTTGTGAGAATTGCTCCTTGTGAAATAAGACCGCATCGTCTCCGGTCACTTGAATATCAGCAGTCCAGGTCTGCACTCACGTGAGGCTCTGTGTTGGAGCGAAAGGCAATTTCTGTTTGTACTGAGCCCTTCAGAGTGAAAAGCAATAGAAAGGTGGATATGAAGGGCCTACAAAGATGTAGGTCACCATCAGACAGCTTGACCACAGCTATTACTAACCAACATGGTGGTCCTTTGGTACCATACAGTCAGTATGGGTTCTGCAGCCTAATGTTAATGAGGCTAATAAGACTGGTGATCATGGCACATTTCGTTTGCACATGCCCTTCTGCCAATTAGGATGTCCTGAGGTCAACTAGTCTTTTAAGGGCATTTTGAAAGCAGCAAATATGTCTTAATTATCAACTGTTGAACAGGTGATGCCACCACCCTTTACAGCTGCCACTGTCTGTGTGCGAGTTTTGATGCCGTTTCTGCTGCCACCGTTACAGATGCCACCAGTGGCAGGTTTGTTAACGGCCCAAATGTTTAAATTACTAAAGGCTTCATGTTCATGAAGGAAATGTTCTGTGTCAAGTAGCCTCACTTTCGACATTTTTGCATGGTCAGTTTGAAGCTAGCATGGTGTGCAAATACTTAAGATAGGGTGACCAAACGTATTTCCTGGGACATGTCCGTATTGCACGTCCTGTCCCAGGTTTTTTCTTTTTTAAAGTGAGGAAATGGTTTTTTAATTATCATTTAATTGGACTTTCATTGGACTATCATTTGTTAATGGCGTTTTTGTTGTTGACTTTTACTGAAAAGCATTTTTAATAGTAGGATTACGTGGGCCTATGTTAAGTGAGTGTTAAGCTCCCCCCCGCTTCAAGGTGTCCTGGTTTTACCAAATAAAAATATGGTCACCCTACTTAAGAGACAGCAGAGTTCACTGAACATTCTCAACCGTCCTAACCACATCTTACCACTAGAGGTCGCCAAACACCAAGTTACGCCCAAAATGTCAACCGGATTACAGTATTTGTATTAAGTTCATCAATTCAAATTGGTTCTGAGATTAATAAGATTAATAAAAAAAAATAACACATGAGCTGTCAAGTTGTCAGAAAATCCATAAATAGTTAAGAACCCCCATAAATGCATATTCATATACATCTACATATTTGACTATTTCTGCTGTTGCATGGTATTGCCCTGTGTACAGGGGCAACACTGACTCCATCACTGACTCTAACACTGACTCAAACAGCCTCCATCACTGACTCCATCACTGACTCCAACGTTCTCCTTCACTGACTCCATCATTCTTCATCACTGACTCCATCACTGACTCCATCACTGAATCTAACACTTACTCCATCACTGACTCCATCAGTGACCACATCACTGACTCCATCAGTGACCCCATCAGTGACCCCATCACTGGGGTGTGAATTGTGGGGCAGGGGGTGTGGGGTGGGTCCCACCACCAGCAGATGCCTACAGGTCTGTCACATAACAAGCACAGATTACATTGTTATGTATTATATGCATGAAACAGTATCAGTACAGTGTAGCTCAGTATGGTATAATTGATTTAATGTTATGGTTGAAATATATGAAAACCACCTATTGTGTGTTGGAGAGCTCCCCCTGGTGGTTCAGAAACAGCTCTGACCCACTGAGGCATGGACTCCACGTGACCTCTGAAGGAATCCTGTGGTACTGTGGCACCAAGATGTTTGAAGCAGACCCTGTAAGTTGTGAGGTGGGGCCTCCATAGATATAACCTTGGGTTCCTGGAAAGATGCTCCATAAATCTAACTTCATTCATTTACTTCCAGAGCACCCATATATGAAAGGGTTATGTTGTCTATAAGAGAATTATTATTATTATTTTTAAATAATTCTGCCCCTATATATACATATTTTATAATATATGCTCCTGTTCATATATTTGCTTTAGTAACATATACCATGTGTTTTAAGTAATATTATTATATATGAAATATATGTGCTTGTTCAGTAATACCAACTTGTTTATTTATTTAAATATTGTACACGCCAAGTCTTATATGATTCTAACTGGGTTTTTGGAACCTTTTGCATATGGGTTATGACATTATTGCGCAGAAACTACATGAGGTTCCCAACTGCGTTCATGGTTCACCGAGAACTGCTGTCATCCCCCTTTAAGAATGGTTCACATGGCTGAAAACTCAGAGGGCTTTAGTTTCAAGAGCTTCATTACACACTCCAGGTTCATAGCCTTGTAGGCTGATTACAGATAATACGACCGGAGCCGGAGGGAGTGCGATGCATTGCCAACCAAGTTATAATCACAGTACTCGCACCCACCCCGATTAACAGGGGAGTATAAATTTGGCAATAACAGAACACCTGCCAAAGTTATACCCCCCTCATGATCTCAGGTTCGCAGTGTCATCGCTTTTGTTTTGGTGACTTATCTGCATGTGTAGGTCATACCATGTAAAGCACATGTCTCTATGTTCAACAGGGGCTGGGTTAGTAAGGGGAGTATATTTTTGACAGTACCAATAGAACACCTGCCGAAATTATACTCTCCATACTTTATTTTTTTGGCCCACCCCATCCCCTCCATCTTTGGAGGACAACTTTGTTTTTACGTAAACATCAAATGAAAACAATAATATATAATACAGTCAGGGCCGGGGCCCCGGGGGGGGGGGCGAATGGGGGCGTCGCCCCCTCAGGCGAGGTGTCCCGCCCCCTCAATGTAAAAAATAAGACCCATTTATTTTACAACAATCGCTACATGGTGCCCCCTCGGCCGCTCGACAATCGTTACACGCACCGCCCCCCCCCCCCCCCCCCCCCCGCTCAACAACTTACGTTCGCCCCCCCCGAAATTTTCTGACGCCCCCTCACTGTATATGTTCTGGCGCCGGCCTTGAATACAGTACAACTGTATCCACACAGGAGATGAGAGAAAAGAGGGGGAGAGAAAGTAAAAAGGGAAAAGACTTAATAGCGAGGATAGAAAACTGTGACAACATTCCCCCATGAGGCCAGAGGCAGGCAGAGAAAGACCAGGGAATCCTACCTGTCCACACCCCCTACAGGAGCAGTGGAGACCCAGGGCCGCACTTGACTGGACTGGATTCCTGCTGTTCACACTAGAGCTACATACATAGAATGATAATCAAGACCTCACACACTGGTCCCCTCACACACTGTCCACTGGATAACACTCAATAACACCACTAAAGTCACTAGACCATTAAACTGAAGGAAGAGATCCACAGAGAAATAACCAAAATCAAACTAACATATTTAATGTTCTTCTTACAGGCCCAAGACTCCGCCTAACTAAATTAGTCTCTATAACGAATGTATGAATACATTTCTCTCTTCACAATGTGACAGAAATTATTTATTTACTTTCATGACAAAGCCAAACCAATATGCCTGGTATATTAGTGGAGCTCTTTAGAATGAATACATTTGTTTTACAAAATATTACACAAAACAATGAAAGTTAAAATTATGATCTCATTCTCATATTTACTTAAAAATGTTTTGCTGCACTCAAATTTAATGAATAAATATAAAACCTGATGCCGAGTTAGGGATCTTTCCCTGATTCAAGTACTTGATAGTCAACTGGCGCCATCTGGTGGATCAATCACAGTTTTTCAACTCCTGAATTCCTTTATGAAGGCTCCTTGTCCCTGTACACACCTGCCTGTTTGAGGAAGGTACATACACCGCCTACATTATTAGGGATGCCATCAGACTCCCCTCCATTACACACCCCTACCTGCTGTAAGAAGTGAATCTCACACTGACAGTCTGGTCCTCTCATTTCACATATGAGTGTTGCTTGATTTCTGAGTGGATATAAAGTGCCCTCAGCTGCAGGCTCCTTTTAGCATAAAGATTACCTGTGTGATTTAAACTCAGTGAGTGGTTGTCATGCCCTCGGTACCTGTTTCCATTTCCCATTAGTCACATGCTCCCAACCAACCTGTCAGTCCATCACTCTCAACCAATCAGGGCCAACTCCTGTGTTCCTCCAAGATTATTGAAGATACTACACCTGCTCCTAATTATAAGTATCTATTTAACCTGTCTGCATTCACATACTCATTATGAAGAACTGTCATGTCTCCTTCATGCATATGATGTTGGACTTTGGTTGGTTTGGTGTCATTTGCATTTATTCATAATTTGTTTATTCTGCACACACATTATTTATTATAAATGTAAATTATGAAGTTAGTGAAGAACTTGGCAGCAAACAACATGATAAATTTACATAATTCAAACATGGTTTATTAGTCATCATTGAACAAGGGGAAAGAATCTCCAAAACAGTCTAGAAGATGTAATGGAGAAGAAGGAACGTTTAGTCAGGGTGATAGTCATCACAGCAGAGGTTAGAAAACAGGAAGACAAATTAAATGGAGGATAAATCCATGAACCACCAAAGAATTCCATGAACACCAAAGAATTCTTCAGAAACCAGGAAATGGAAAAGAGTGTCACAGTTCACCCATGACCTCCACATCCATCTTCAGCTCTCATGACAGGAAGTGATTAAAGATGGCCAATGGGGCAGTGTGATCTGAGTGTATCCATGTCCAGCACACTATCACTCCTCTCAGTCTGTCAGGCAGTGGAGGTCTTTGGCTCCTCCCATCTTCAACCGGTACTACAGGAGTTTGGCTCCTTCCACCTCCCACCAGTAAAAGAGGGGTTTGGCTCCTCCCACTTTCCTCCAGCTCTGCAGGGCCTGTGCCCCTCCCACTTTCTACAGCAGTGGAGGGCTGTTGCTTTTCTGACCCTCTCTTGCAGGTCTGGAAGCCCACTGCTTCCTTCTTTGCTTTATGTTCTGCCTTCTTCTCTGCCCTTTTCTCCTCCCACTTTCTCCATTGAGCCTCCCACACCTGTCTCTTCTGCTCCTGTTTCATCAGCCGTCTCTTCTTCTTCTGCT
Source organism: Brachyhypopomus gauderio (assembly GCF_052324685.1). Lineage (NCBI taxonomy): Eukaryota > Metazoa > Chordata > Actinopteri > Gymnotiformes > Hypopomidae > Brachyhypopomus > Brachyhypopomus gauderio. The sequence goes on from NC_135217.1 coordinate 5,920,486, forward strand.
GAACCTGAGCCAAGAGAAAACATGTTGAAAACTGGTTGAAATTCATCTGCTCTCTCTTTTCTCTTTTTCTCTCTTTTTCTTCATCTAACACACTGATTCGATTGACGATTGGATACAGGCACCTGCAGGCACCTGGGGGATGGTCTGGCTGCCGGTGGATGTGCTGATACCGGGGTTCACCTGGGGATTAACACTGCAGTCGGAGCCTACAATACCAGCATCACTGCTCCGACACGGAATGAAAGCCTGGCATTCATCAACAGACATTTACAGTGACAATATCAAAACCCAGAACTTTCAATTCTACCTTTTACCTAGTCTGATTGTGTGAATTATGTGTGACTTGTGTATTTGTGTGTTAACGGGCCGCCCAATGGAGGATGGGTTCCCTTTTGAGTCTTGGTTCTCCCGAGGTTTCTTCCTATTCCCCACCATCATAGGGAGTTTTTCCTCGCCACTGTCGCCTTTGGCTTGCTCATTAGGACCCATAGTATTGTTAACCTTGTAAATCCTGTAAAGCTGCTTTGCGACAACTTGAGTTGTTAAAAGCGCTATACAAATAAACTTTGACTTGACTTGACTTGATTCTGGGTTTTATGTGGTGCACGTTAACATACACTATGTACTGTCTAAAAAGGCCTTAATTACATCAAACTATAATGGCATAATGGATTTAAGTGGTATTAATTCTGTAGAATGACAATGTCTGTAAAGTGTTTTTTTAAGACACACTTACGGATAGAGCTAAACACGTTTCCATGTCGCCTCTACTTCCTTGTGCTTTTCTCCGTCTTCGTGTTGAGCCAACCAATCAGCCTTCTCCACTTGCTCTTGACTTTGGGCCCATCACCTTTAGCAGCTGTGGGCTGAGCCTCCATGCTCTGCTCCTTTGGCCCACTAGAGGTCTGAGGCTTAGCAAGTGCACTGCAGCGCTGAACTCCATCCAATAAAGAGGCATGGCTGATACATTCAACGGTTTTCTGCTGATCTGCTGGTAAATAAGGTCAGTCTCTCTTCCCCCATGGGTGGCTCTGTTTCCTCTTTTATTATCGGGAGTCCGTGTTTCTACTTTCTCTTCTTTGCCTTCAATTCAGCAATTATTATTTCTTCTTCATTTTCTCTAAGTATCTCCATATATTTTTGATGCAAATCATTTTCCTGTTTCTCCAGAAACTTCTGCCATCTTTTGTCCAGTTTTGTGCTAGTTCTTTCTTTTATCTTGTCAATCCTTCTCATGGTTTTTTGCTTTTTCCAATGATTCTCAAGCCATTTATTGCCTCTGAACTTCTCAAGATCAAAATACAACCTTTCTCTTTCATTGGCCAGTTTTCTTTCTTTATATATTGCCTGCATTCTGGCCCTCAGTCTCTCCATCTTTGTAACAACAGTTTTCTGCTCTCTCTCGCTCTGCCTCTCTCCCCAAATGGGTTGTTTTCTTTCCTCTTTTATTTTCTGGAGTTCCACATCTATGTCGTTCAGCGCTGTCTCCTTTACCTTCAATTCATCAGATGTTGTTATTTCTTCTTGAATTATCTCCAAATATTTTTGCAACAAATCATCGTCCTTTTTCTTTTGAAACTTCTCCCGTCTTTTATCCATTTTTCTTCCTTCCTCGTCTCTTTCCTTTTCCATCCTTCTCTGCATTTCACTAATTTCCTGTTCAATCTCAACCCATCTCTCGTGTTTGATGTTCGCAACTACATGGTGCAACCTTTTTCTTTCATAGGCCATCTTTTCATTACATATTTCCATCGTCATTATGAACTTCAGGTATTTCAACTTCATCAGTCTCTCCATCTCTGTAACAAACAGGCACTAGCGTTAGTGTTAATATCTTTACTTTCTTTTCCTGATCTACAAAAGGGATTGGCCCCTTTTGGGTTCTGCCCTATGTTACTGACTGTTCTGGCTGTGTCTGCCACTCTCTCTCTCACAGTACTGCCTCAACACCTAATACACAATAAAACATGTAATAAATACTTTAACATCACACACATTGGCACACTTGTGACTTGAACATCAGTATCACCCATCCCTTCCCTCCTTCCCTCTCTCTCTCTATCTCTCTCTCTCGCTACTGACCTGAGCGGCGTCAGTGAGGGCAGCCCTGTTCTTAATCACAATTTATACAACAATTAGTTCGCACCTCACAATCTGATTTGTTGGGAAGTGTTCTATCCGTGCTGATAACAGCACAATTCTCACACTAAATCTGTGTTAGTGATAGGCAAAACTGTTCTTTTAGATGAACTGAATCATTAGGATCAGTTCACTAAAAAGATTCGTTCACCGCTTCCGAAGTCGCGCACCTCTCGAAGTTTGTAAACTTCGCGCGCGCGGCGTTTCAGCGGCGTTTCAGCGCAATCAAGTATTTATACACTATATTAAGGCTTTATAAACCCTCCCCACACCTTTACATAAACCTTTCCCATTCCCTTAATAACCGTTCCCACGCTGTTCTGTGCATGTGTGCTTGTCCAGCGAGCAGTCGTGTGTACAATCTCATGTAGGCGAGTAGCGTCTCAGGCAAGTGATGCTGGTTCTCGTTTCCGAGAGTAAATATGCCCTATTTACTGTCATTCCTACTATTTTATTATTTATAACATTCCTTGTTAATTGTTAGAATTGGTACTTGTAATATATTTGTATACATTTTGGGATTTTTTCATGTAAAAAAATCATAAAATATATATTTTTTTCCGCCGATCGAATTCCGCAGACAACCGGCGAAAAAGTGAAGATGCCTTAGAGATTATGACAACATGTTCAGCACTTTTGCATATAATGACCTAGGCGATGACCTAAAGACTAAATGTTTGGGAGGGTAAGACAATTCAACAGACAATCCATACAACACATTTTGATAAACATGACATAAGCAATACATAATGTAAAAAACAACAGACAACTGTCCATGTCCATTTGCAATATGTACAAAAGCATTTGCAAAATGTTAAACACAAGGAGAAATTCAATTATGATGTGCACAAGTGACAACGAGATGTGGAGACTGAATGAACTGTTCTGAGAATTTCAATCTGATCTGAGAAATGAACCGAATCGACTGAGAAAAACTATAATAATAATAAGCAATGTTAAAAAACGTTATACTTTTCTTGTATACCATGAAATGAAAAGGTAGTAATGGCCTGGCGGTAGGGAACTGGTCTTGTGACCGGAGGGTCGTGGGTTCAATTCCCAGACCTGAGGCCATGACTGAGGTGCCCCTAAGCAAGGCCCTTAACTCTCAATTGCTCACTTGTATAAAAATGAGATAAAATGTAAGTCGCTCTGTATAAGGGTGTCTGCCAAATGCCGTAAATGTAAGTAGAATGAACATGATTAAATTTAGTTAGATTTACAACGTTGAAGTAAATTCTACAAAATATAATTAAGCTAACAATACTTATATGTAAAGAATAAATGTTACTCAAATTATATCTCTGAATTTAATTTCATGCAACCCTTTGACGAAAAAATATTAAGTAAATTCAAAGAGTCATTTTTTTCAGTGCAGAAGAAGTGAAAATACACAAAAAAAAGGGGTTCGTTGGATCCTTTACAAAAGACACAGGCATCACTCGTATCGAGGTATTTGCTCAAAGCACCATTAGCAGGACAGAATCTATGCAGTATTTTATAAAGCAGCTCTTTATTTTTTGTTAGTAATAATACATCAAAAAAGTCCCAAATGGCTGTTTTGTCTATGTCCAGCTGACCATTAATAATAAGTAATAATGACGTGGATTTTTTTTATATCAGCTTCCTTATAACAACATTGTTAAATTTTTTCTCCATAATATCAACCGTTAACAGAGATATCACCGTTCTGTGTAGAGAAATCCTTTGCGATTTCGTGATTCCCTCTAACGAGAGAAGACCATCCGGGATCGATTTACCTTCCTAAAATCGGCATATGAGCTGATCAAATCTGTTACCAAAACTCATAGTGTGTAAAAATGATAATTATCATCAAGTAACTGGTGTATGAACGGAACATTGTTTTTAAACCACAGATGCGAAAATATTGATCTTCCTTTATGAATAACACGTTGATCATTCCTTTACTAACCTCGCGAGCGTGAGGAGGGGGGGTCTCCCTTCTAGCCAATCAAATTCATGAACTGCAGGCGTCATGGCAACCGATTTGTTTATGCTTTCTTCAATTATGAATATCAGGTATATCATTCCTTTACTAATCTCGCGAGCGTGGGGGGAGGGGGGGTCTCCCTTCTAGACAATCAGATTCATGAACTGCAGGCGTCATGGCAACCGATTTGTTTATACTTGACAGCGTATAAAAGTAGACGACTAAAACTGATCTTGTCTTTATCTAGATGTTATCGCTATAGGAAGGTAGCTAGATTAAAACTACACCGAAACAGAAGGATAAGCTTCGTTTTGAATTGACCCAACGCAGAATGGAAACTCCCGAAGGACAAATAAACAACCACAGGCAACAGGCTGCACTGAACTTCAAGGCTTTCCTGTTGAAACACAGAACTGATACGGACCTCAACCTGTGAGTGTGTCCTACTTCATTAGTGTTATCCAACTGCTTCTTATTTTTCTTCTTATCACTATTTGTGCGTTTAATACAGCCCGAACCGCTTAACGTACAGACTCCATTCAAACATTCGGACTTTTTCACGTTTCAGTAGTGTGAAGCGTGTCGCGGAGGGATCACGTGATGAGTTAGACCCTCAGTAGAGTCAGTGTGCAACTAACGTCTCTCTCGTCACTCGTGGGATACAAACAGGGAGATATGAATGTGGCATTAGTATGGACGGGCTTTTCCAGTTCGTGACTACTTGTATTAATAAGTGACACAGCTGCTGTACATTTTCGTAATCCGGCCAGGATTTTCTGGGACAAGTTGGTTTTTTTCTGATCTCCGCTACATACCGTCAGCCCGCACCAGCTGGTCCAGTCCGCGGCCCGGTCCAACTCGTTCATGTGTTTACAGGCTCAGTCCGCGGCCGCGCGCTGAGCAGGTTAGTCTGACTGGAGCGGGGGAGGTAATAACACCGTTAAACAGCAGCGTGACTACGGCCCACTAAACCCATCGGCCCACCGGGGAAATCCCGAAATCCCCGATAGTAATGTATGTCATTACTCTGGACTTGTGCTAGTTTTTTGAGTCGATAGGATTTATAGATTTTAATAAATTTAAGTTTAAAAATTTTAACCCCCCCCCCCCCTTAAAATGAATGGCGGAATGTTCAGAATTTCAAATTACAACTGCCGGTTAGAGTGTGTGTAGTCATGAAAAATGATCAAACCCTCCTGGATAAACTGCTGTAAAATCCTTAAACCTTCACCTGGAAGATCCATTTACCATTGGTACGCCAAGATAACTAATCATTTGATCAATTACTTTTAGAGTTATGAGCATTTGTTTGGCACTAGGCACAGAAAACTGCTCCATTAGCTCCCATTTTAATTTCTTAAAATCAGAATTGGCTTTTTCACAATTTGCCTCTGTGTTTAACTTTTCATAAATCAGACAGTATTGGGTCAAACCACACACAATTACACCAAAATCATCAGCAAGGGGTCCTCTCTTATGCAATCTCTTCATTTAAGCGATAAGTTAAATATGTCCCGAACTACGACTGTTTGTTCGGAGGGTGCAAATCACAAGGCTTCTCCACTCAGAGAAGTAGAGATAGACAGTTATTTTTGAATGTCTCTCCCCCCACAACACACACACACACACACACACACACACACACACACACATACACATCTCTCTCATACCCACTCCACATACACACACATACACCACACAGACACACATCTCTCTCTTACCCACTCCACATACACACACATACACCACACAGACACACATCTCTCTCTTACCCACTCCACATACACCACACAGACACACACATACATACATCTCTCTCATACCCACTCCACACAGTCACACATATAAACCACACACACACACACACACACACACACACACGCGCACACACACACACACACACACACACACATCTCTCTCATGCACACTCCACACACACACACACCTCTCATACACAATCCACACACACACACACACACACACACACACACTTCTCTCTCATACTCACTCCACACAGTCACACACACACACACACACACACACACACACACACACACACACACACACACACACACACACACACACACACACACATCTCTCTCATGCACACTCCACACACACACATACCTCTCATACACAATCCACACACACACACACACACACACACACACACACACACACACACACACACACACACACACATACATCCAGCTCTCACACCACACTGACACATGCATACCTAAGGAGGTGAGAGAGTACTCAGTTGAGCAGACGCTGTTGAGTGGACACAGGAGAGAAAACGCAGGTGAGTACGCAGTTGAGTATGCAGTTAACGCAGGTGAGAGGACGCAGTTGGTTGGACGCTGTTGAATGGACGCAGGAGAGAGTACGCAGTTGAGAGTACTCAGTTGAGTGGACGCAGGAGTAAGTACTCAGTTGAGCAGACACTGTTGAATAGACACAGGAGAGAGTTTGCAGGTGAGTATGCATTGAGTATGCAGTTGAGATTATGCAGGTGAGAGGACGCAGTTGAGTGGACAATGGACGCAGGAGAGAATACTCAGTTGAGTGGACGCAGTTGAATGGATGCAGGAGAGAGTACGCAGTTGAGAGTACTCAGTTGAGTGGATGCAGGAGAGAGTACTCAGTTGAGCAGACGCTGTTTAGTGGACACAGGAGAGAACATGCAGGTGAGTACGCCGTTGAGTATGCAGTTGAGATTACGCAGGTGAGAGGACTCAGTTGGGTGGACGCTGTTGAATGGACGCAGGAGAGAGTACTCAGTTGAGTGGACACAGTTGAATGGATGCAGGAGAGAGTACTCAGTTGAGCAGATGCTGTTGAGTGGACACAGGAGAGCGTACGCAGGTGAGTACGCAGTTGAGATTACGCAGGTGAGAGGACGCTGTTGAATGGACGCAGGAGAGAGTACGCAGTTGAGAGTACTCAGTTGAGTGGACGCAGGAGTGAGTACTCAGTTGAGCAGACGCTGTTGAGTAGACACAGGAGAGAGTTTGCAGGTGAGTATGCAGTTGAGATTAAGCAGGTGAGAGGACGCAGTTGAGTGGACAATGGACGCAGGAGAGAGTACTCAGTTGAGTGGACGCAGTTGAATGGACGCAGGAGAGAGTACACAGTTGAGAATACTCAGTTGAGTGGACGCAGGAGAGAGTACTCAGTTGAGCAGACGCTGTTGAGTGGACACAGGAGAGAACACGCAGGTGAGTACGCACTTGAGTATGCAGTTGAGATTACGCAGGTGAGAGGACGCAGTTGGGTGGACAGTGAATGGACGCAGGAGAGAGTACGCAGTTGAGAGTACTCAGTTGAGTGGATGCAGGAGAGAGTACGCAGTTGAGAGTACTCAGTTGAGTGGACGCAGGAGAGAGTACTCAGTTGAGCAGACACTGTTGAGTGGACAAAGGAGAGAACACGCAGGTGAGTACGCTGTTGAGTATGCAGTTGAGATTACGCAGGTGTGAGGAAGCAGTTGGTTGGACGATGTTGAATGGACGCAGGAGAGAGTACGCAGTGGAGAGTAATCAGTTGAGTGGACGCAGGAGAGAGTACTCAGTTGAGCAGACGATGTTGAGTGGACACAGGAGAGAACACGCAGGTGAGTACGCAGTTGAGATTTCGCAGTTGAGATGCAGGTGAGAGGATGCTGTAAAATGGACGTAGGAGAGAGTACGCAGTTGAGAGTACTCAGTTGAGAGGACGCAGGAGAGAGTACTCAGTTGAGCAGACACTGTTGAGTGGACACACGAGAGAACACGCAGGTGAGTACGCAGTTGAGTATGCAGTTGAGATTACGCAGGTGAGAGGATGCAGTTAGGTGGACGCTGTCGAATGGACGCAGGAGAGAGTACTCAGTTGAGTGGACGCAGGAGAGAGTACGCAGTTGAGAGTACTCAGTTGAGAGGACGCAGGAGAGAGTACTCAGTTGAGCAGACGCTGTTGAGTGGACACAGGAGAGAACACGCAGGTGAGTACGCACTTGAGTATGCAGTTGAGATTACGCAGGTGAGAGGACGCAGTTGGGTGGACGCTGAATGGACGCAGGAGAGAGTACGCAGTTGATTGGACGCAGGAGAGAGTACACAGTTGAGAGTACTCAGTTGAGAGTACTCAGTTGAGAGGACGCAGGAGAGAGTACTCAGTTGAGCAGACACTGTTGAGTGGACAAAGGAGAGAACACGCAGGTGAGTACGCTGTTGAGTATGCAGTTGAGATTACGCAGGTGTGAGGACGCAGTTGGTTGGACGATGTTGAATGGACGCAGGAGTGAGTACTAAGTTGAGTGGATGCAGTTGAATGGACGCAGGAGAGAGTACGCAGTGGAGAGTAATCAGTTGAGTGGACGCAGGAGAGAGTACTCAGTTGAGCAGACGATGTTGAGTGGACACAGGAGAGAACACGCAGGTGAGTACGCAGTTGAGATTTCGCAGTTGAGATTATGCAGGTGAGAGGACGCTGTAAAATGGACGTAGGAGAGAGTACGCAGTTGAGAGTACTCAGTTGAGAGGATGCAGGAGAGAGTCCTCAGTTGAGCAGACACTGTTGAGTGGACACACGAGAGAACACGCAGGTGAGTACGCAGTTGAGTATGCAGTTGAGATTACGCAGGTGAGAGGATGCAGTTAGGTGGACGCTGTCGAATGGACGCAGGAGAGAGTACTCAGTTGAGTGGACGCAGGAGAGAGTACGCAGTTGAGAGTACTCAGTTGAGTGGATGCAGAAGAGAGTATTCAGTTGAGCAGATGCTTTTGAGTGGACACAGGAGAGAGTTCACAGGTGAGTATGCAGTTGAGTATGCAGTTGAGATTATGCAGGTGAGAGGACGCAGTTGAGTGGACAATGGACGCAGGAGAGAGTACTCAGTTGAGTGGACGCAGTTGAATGGGCGCAGGAGAGAGTATGCAGTTGAGAGTACTCAGCTGAGTGGATGCAGGATAGAGTACTCAGTTGAGCAGACACTGTTGAGTGGACACAGGAGAGAACACGCAGGTGAGTACGCTGTTGAGTATGCAGTTGAGATTACGCAGGTGAGAGGACGCAGTTAGGTGGACGGTGTTGAATGGACGCAGGAGAGAGTACTCAGTTGATTGGACGCAGGAGAGAGTACACAGTTGAGAGTACTCAGTTGAGAGTACTCAGTTGAGAGGACGCAGGAGAGAGTACTCAGTTGAGCAGACGCTGTTGAGTGGACACACGAGAGAACACGCAGGTGAGTACGCAGTTGAGTATGCAGTTGAGATTACGCAGGTGAGAGGACGCAGTTAGGTGGACGCTGTTGAATGGACGCAGTAGAGAGTACTCAGTTGATTGGACGCAGGAGAGAGTACGCAGTTGAGAGTACTCAGTTGAGTGGATGCAGGAGAGAGTACTCAGTTGAGCAGACGCTGTTGAGTGGACACAGGAAAGAGTTCGCAGGTGAGTATGCAGGGGGAGACGAAGACAGCCTCCACGTGGCCTCCCCCGCAAGTAGCTGAAGAGTAGTTGCAAGGTTGCATGCCCTTCAAGCGAAACAAATGTCTTCACAACGTCCACAGCCTAGTTCCTACACTAGCGCTTTTCCAGCTTAACATTGAAGGTCTCACCACTGCCAAAATTGAGTGCAGTTGAGAATACTCAGTTGAGTGGACGCAGGAGAGAGTACTCAGTTGAGCAGACGCTGTTGAGTGGACACAGGAGAGAACACGCAGGTGAGTACGCAGTTGAGATTACGCAGTTGAGATTATGCAGGTGAGAGGACACTGTTAAATGGACGCAGGAGAGAGTACGCAGTTGAGAGTACTCAGTTGAGTGGACGCAGGAGTGAGTACTCAGTTGAGCAGACGCTGTTGAATAGACACAGGAGAGAGTTTGCAGGTGAGTATGCAGTTGAGTATGCAGTTGAGATTATGCAGGTGAGAGGACGCAGTTGAGTGGACAATGGACGCAGGAGAGAATACTCAATTGAGTGGACGCAGTTGAATGGACGCAAGAGAGAGTACGCAGTTGAGAGTACTCAGTTGAGTGGATGCAGGAGAGAGTACTCAGTTGAGCAGACGCTGTTTAGTGGACACAGGAGAGAACATGCAGGTGAGTACGCCGTTGAGTATGCAGTTGAGATTACGCAGGTGAGAGGACTCAGTTGGGTGGACGCTGTTGAATGGACGCAGGAGAGAGTACTCAGTTGAGTGGACACAGTTGAATGGACGCAGGAGAGAGTACTCAGTTGAGCAGATGCTGTTGAGTGGACACAGGAGAGCGTACGCAGGTGAGTACGCAGTTGAGATTACGCAGGTGAGAGGACGCTGTTGAATGGACGCAGGAGAGAGTACGCAGTTGAGAGTACTCAGTTGAGTGGACGCAGGAGTGAGTACTCAGTTGAGCAGACGCTGTTGAGTGGACACAGGAGAGAACACGCAGGTGAGTACGCAGTTGAGATTACGCAGTTGAGATTATGCAGGTGAGAGGACGCTGTTAAATGGACGCAGGAGAGAGTACGCAGTTGAGAGTACTCAGTTGAGTGGATGCAGGAGAGAGTACTCAGTTGAGCAGACGCTCTTGAGTGGACACAGGAGAGAACACGCAGGTGAGTACGCAGTTGAGATTTTGCAGGTAAGTGGACAATCGACGCAGGAGAGAGTACTCCGTTGAGTGGACACAGGAGAGAGTACGCAGTTGAGAATACTCAGTTGAGTGGACGCAGGAGAGAGTACTCAGTTGAGCAGACACTGTTGAGTGGACACAGGAGAGAACACGCAGGTGAGTACGCTGTTGAGTATGCAGTTGAGATAACGCAGGTGAGAGGACGCAGTTGGGTGGACGCTGTTGAATGGACGCAGGAAAGAGTACGCAGTGAAGAGTACTCAGTTGAGTGGACGCAGGAGTGAGTACTAAGTTGAGCAGACACTGTTGAGTGGACACAGGAGAGAACACGCAGGTGAGTACGCAGTTTAGTATGCAGTTAACGCAGGTGAGAGGACGCAGTTGGTTGGACGCTGTTGAATGGACGCAGGAGAGAGTACGCAGTTGAGAGTACTCAGTTGAGTGGACGCAGGAGTGAGTACTCAGTTGAGCAGACGCTGTTGAATAGACACAGGAGAGAGTTTGCAGGTGAGTATGCAGTTGAGTATGCAGTTGAGATTATGCAGGTGAGAGGACGCAGTTGAGTGGACAATGGACGCAGGAGAGAATACTCAGTTGAGTGGACGCAGTTGAATGGATGCAGGAGAGAGTACGCAGTTGAGAGTACTCAGTTGAGTGGATGCAGGAGAGAATACTCAGTTGAGCAGACGCTGTTTAGTGGACACAGGAGAGAACATGCAGGTGAGTACGCCGTTGAGTATACAGTTGAGATTACGCAGGTGAGAGGACTCAGTTGGGTGGACGCTGTTGAATGGACGCAGGAGAGAGTACTCAGTTGAGTGGACACAGTTGAATGGACGCAGGAGAGAGTACTCAGTTGAGCAGATGCTGTTGAGTGGACACAGGAGAGCGTACGCAGGTGAGTACGCAGTTGAGATTACGCAGGTGAGAGGACGCTGTTGAATGGACGCAGGAGAGAGTACGCAGCTGAGAGTACTCAGTTGAGTGGACGCAGGAGTGAGTACTCAGTTGAGCAGACGCTGTTGAGTAGACACAGGAGAGAGTTTGCAGGTGAGTATGCAGTTGAGATTATGCAGGTGAGAGGACGCAGTTGAGTGGACAATGGACGCAGGAGAGAGTACTCAGTTGAGTGGACGCAGTTGAATGGACGCAGGAGAGAGTACACAGTTGAGAATACTCAGTTGAGTGGATGCAGGAGAGAGTACTCAGTTGAGCAGACGCTGTTGAGTGGACACAGGAAAGAGTTCGCAGGTGAGTATGCAGGGGGAGACGAAGACAGCCTCCACGTGGCCTCCCCCGCAAGTAGCTGAAGAGTAGTTGCAAGGTTGCATGCCCTTCAAGCGAAACAAATGTCTTCACAACGTCCACAGCCTAGTTCCTACTCTAGCGCTTTTCCAGCTTAACATTGAAGGTCTCACCACTGCCAAAATTGAGTGCAGTTGAGAATACTCAGTTGAGTGGACGCAGGAGAGAGTACTCAGTTGAGCAGACGCTGTTGAGTGGACACAGGAGAGAACACGCAGGTGAGTACGCAGTTGAGATTACGCAGTTGAGATTATGCAGGTGAGAGGACGCTGTTAAATGGACGCAGGAGAGAGTACGCAGTTGAGAGTACTCAGTTGAGTGGACGCAGGAGTGAGTACTCAGTTGAGCAGACGCTGTTGAATAGACACAGGAGAGAGTTTGCAGGTGAGTATGCAGTTGAGTATGCAGTTGAGATTATGCAGGTGAGAGGACGCAGTTGAGTGGACAATGGACGCAGGAGAGAATACTCAATTGAGTGGACGCAGTTGAATGGACGCAAGAGAGAGTACGCAGTTGAGAGTACTCAGTTGAGTGGATGCAGGAGAGAGTACTCAGTTGAGCAGACGCTGTTTAGTGGACACAGGAGAGAACATGCAGGTGAGTACGCCATTGAGTATGCAGTTGAGATTACGCAGGTGAGAGGACTCAGTTGGGTGGACGCTGTTGAATGGACGCAGGAGAGAGTACTCAGTTGAGTGGACACAGTTGAATGGACGCAGGAGAGAGTACTCAGTTGAGCAGATGCTGTTGAGTGGACACAGGAGAGCGTACGCAGGTGAGTACGCAGTTGAGATTACGCAGGTGAGAGGACGCTGTTGAATGGACGCAGGAGAAAGTACGCAGTTGAGAGTACTCAGTTGAGTGGACGCAGGAGTGAGTACTCAGTTGAGCAGACGCTGTTGAGTGGACACAGGAGAGAACACGCAGGTGAGTACGCAGTTGAGATTACGCAGTTGAGATTATGCAGGTGAGAGGACGCTGTTAAATGGACGCAGGAGAGAGTACGCAGTTGAGAGTACTCAGTTGAGTGGATGCAGGAGAGAGTACTCAGTTGAGCAGACGCTCTTGAGTGGACACAGGAGAGAACACGCAGGTGAGTACGCAGTTGAGATTTTGCAGGTAAGTGGACAATCGACGCAGGAGAGAGTACTCCGTTGAGTGGACACAGGAGAGAGTACGCAGTTGAGAATACTCAGTTGAGTGGACGCAGGAGAGAGTACTCAGTTGAGCAGACACTGTTGAGTGGACACAGGAGAGAACACGCAGGTGAGTACGCTGTTGAGTATGCAGTTGAGATAACGCAGGTGAGAGGACACAGTTGGGTGGACGCTGTTGAATGGACGCAGGAAAGAGTACGCAGTGAAGAGTACTCAGTTGAGTGGACGCAGGAGTGAGTACTCAGTTGAGCAGACACTGTTGAGTGGACACAGGAGAGAACACGCAGGTGAGTACGCAGTTTAGTATGCAGTTAACGCAGGTGAGAGGACGCAGTTGGTTGGACGCTGTTGAATGGACGCAGGAGAGAGTACGCAGTTGAGAGTACTCAGTTGAGTGGACGCAGGAGTGAGTACTCAGTTGAGCAGACGCTGTTGAATAGACACAGGAGAGAGTTTGCAGGTGAGTATGCAGTTGAGTATGCAGTTGAGATTATGCAGGTGAGAGGACGCAGTTGAGTGGACAATGGACGCAGGAGAGAATACTCAGTTGAGTGGACGCAGTTGAATGGATGCAGGAGAGAGTACGCAGTTGAGAGTACTCAGTTGAGTGGATGCAGGAGAGAATACTCAGTTGAGCAGACGCTGTTTAGTGGACACAGGAGAGAACATGCAGGTGAGTACGCCGTTGAGTATACAGTTGAGATTACGCAGGTGAGAGGACTCAGTTGGGTGGACGCTGTTGAATGGACGCAGGAGAGAGTACTCAGTTGAGTGGACACAGTTGAATGGACGCAGGAGAGAGTACTCAGTTGAGCAGATGCTGTTGAGTGGACACAGGAGAGCGTACGCAGGTGAGTACGCAGTTGAGATTACGCAGGTGAGAGGACGCTGTTGAATGGACGCAGGAGAGAGTACGCAGCTGAGAGTACTCAGTTGAGTGGACGCAGGAGTGAGTACTCAGTTGAGCAGACGCTGTTGAGTAGACACAGGAGAGAGTTTGCAGGTGAGTATGCAGTTGAGATTATGCAGGTGAGAGGACGCAGTTGAGTGGACAATGGACGCAGGAGAGAGTACTCAGTTGAGTGGACGCAGTTGAATGGACGCAGGAGAGAGTACACAGTTGAGAATACTCAGTTGAGTGGATGCAGGAGAGAGTACTCAGTTGAGCAGACGCTGTTGAGTGGACACAGGAAAGAGTTCGCAGGTGAGTATGCAGGGGGAGACGAAGACAGCCTCCACGTGGCCTCCCCCGCAAGTAGCTGAAGAGTAGTTGCAAGGTTGCTTGCCCTTCAAGCGAAACAAATGTCTTCACAACGTCCACAGCCTAGTTCCTACTCTAGCGCTTTTCCAGCTTAACATTGAAGGTCTCACCACTGCCAAAATTGAGTGCAGTTGAGAATACTCAGTTGAGTGGACGCAGGAGAGAGTACTCAGTTGAGCAGACGCTGTTGAGTGGACACAGGAGAGAACACGCAGGTGAGTACGCAGTTGAGATTACGCAGTTGAGATTATGCAGGTGAGAGGACGCTGTTAAATGGACGCAGGAGAGAGTACGCAGTTGAGAGTACTCAGTTGAGTGGATGCAGGAGAGAGTACTCAGTTGAGCAGACGCTCTGGAGTGGACACAGGAGAGAACACGCAGGTGAGTACGCAGTTGAGATTTTGCAGGTAAGTGGACAATCGACGCAGGAGAGAGTACTCCGTTGAGTGGACACAGGAGAGAGTACGCAGTTGAGAATACTCAGTTGAGTGGACGCAGGAGAGAGTACTCAGTTGAGCAGACACTGTTGAGTGGACACAGGAGAGAACACGCAGGTGAGTACGCTGTTGAGAATGCAGTTGAGATAACGCAGGTGAGAGGACGCAGTTGGGTGGACGCTGTTGAATGGACGCAGGAAAGAGTACGCAGTTAAGAGTACTCAGTTGAGTGGACGCAGGAGTGAGTACTCAGTTGAGCAGACACTGTTGAGTGGACACAGGAGAGAACACGCAGGTGAGTACGCAGTTTAGTATGCAGTTAACGCAGGTGAGAGGACGCAGTTGGTTGGACGCTGTTGAATGGACGCAGGAGAGAGTACGCAGTTGAGAGTACTCAGTTGAGTGGACGCAGGAGTGAGTACTCAGTTGAGCAGACGCTGTTGAGTAGACACAGGAGAGAGTTTGCAGGTGAGTATGCAGTTGAGTATGCAGTTGAGATTATGCAGGTGAGAGGACGCAGTTGAGTGGACAATGGACGCAGGAGAGAATACTCAGTTGAGTGGACGCAGTTGAATGGATGCAGGAGAGAGTACGCAGTTGAGAGTACTCAGTTGAGTGGATGCAGGAGAGAATACTCAGTTGAGCAGACGCTGTTTAGTGGACATAGGAGAGAACATGCAGGTGAGTACGCCGTTGAGTATGCAGTTGAGATTACGCAGGTGAGAGGACTCAGTTGGGTGGACGCTGTTGAATGGACGCAGGAGAGAGTACTCAGTTGAGTGGACACAGTTGAATGGACGCAGGAGAGAGTACTCAGTTGAGCAGATGCTGTTGAGTGGACACAGGAGAGCGTACGCAGGTGAGTACGCAGTTGAGATTACGCAGGTGAGAGGACGCTGTTGAATGGACGCAGGAGAAAGTACGCAGTTGAGAGTACTAAGTTGAGTGGACGCAGGAGTGAGTACTCAGTTGAGCAGACGCTGTTGAGTGGACACAGGAGAGAACACGCAGGTGAGTACGCAGTTGAGATTACGCAGTTGAGATTATGCAGGTGAGAGGACGCTGTTAAATGGACGCAGGAGAGAGTACGCAGTTGAGAGTACTCAGTTGAGTGGATGCAGGAGAGAGTACTCAGTTGAGCAGACGCTCTTGAGTGGACACAGGAGAGAACACGCAGGTGAGTACGCAGTTGAGATTTTGCAGGTAAGTGGACAATCGACGCAGGAGAGAGTACTCCGTTGAGTGGACACAGGAGAGAGTACGCAGTTGAGAATACTCAGTTGAGTGGATGCAGGAGAGAGTACTCAGTTGAGCAGACACTGTTGAGTGGACACAGGAGAGAACACGCAGGTGAGTACGCTGTTGAGTATGCAGTTGAGATAACGCAGGTGAGAGGACACAGTTGGGTGGACGCTGTTGAATGGACGCAGGAAAGAGTACGCAGTGAAGAGTACTCAGTTGAGTGGACGCAGGAGTGAGTACTCAGTTGAGCAGACACTGTTGAGTGGACACAGGAGAGAACACGCAGGTGAGTACGCAGTTTAGTATGCAGTTAACGCAGGTGAGAGGACGCAGTTGGTTGGACGCTGTTGAATGGACGCAGGAGAGAGTACGCAGTTTAGAGTACTCAGTTGAGTGGACGCAGGAGTGAGTACTCAGTTGAGCAGACGCTGTTGAATAGACACAGGAGAGAGTTTGCAGGTGAGTATGCAGTTGAGTATGCAGTTGAGATTATGCAGGTGAGAGGACGCAGTTGAGTGGATAATGGACGCAGGAGAGAATACTCAGTTGAGTGGACGCAGTTGAATGGATGCAGGAGAGAGTATGCAGTTGAGAGTACTCAGTTGAGTGGATGCAGGAGAGAATACTCAGTTGAGCAGACGCTGTTTAGTGGACACAGGAGAGAACATGCAGGTGAGTACGCCGTTGAGTATACAGTTGAGATTACGCAGGTGAGAGGACTCAGTTGGGTGGACGCTGTTGAATGGACGCAGGAGAGAGTACTCAGTTGAGTGGACACAG
Source organism: Brachyhypopomus gauderio (assembly GCF_052324685.1). Taxonomy (NCBI): domain Eukaryota; kingdom Metazoa; phylum Chordata; class Actinopteri; order Gymnotiformes; family Hypopomidae; genus Brachyhypopomus; species Brachyhypopomus gauderio. The sequence goes on from NC_135217.1 coordinate 5,937,355, forward strand.
TTGAATGGACGCAGGAGAGAGTACTCAGTTGAGCAGATGCTGTTGAGTGGACACAGGAGAGCGTACGCAGGTGAGTACGCAGTTGAGATTACGCAGGTGAGAGGACGCTGTTGAATGGACGCAGGAGAGAGTACGCAGCTGAGAGTACTCAGTTGAGTGGACGCAGGAGTGAGTACTCAGTTGAGCAGACGCTGTTGAGTAGACACAGGAGAGAGTTTGCAGGTGAGTATGCAGTTGAGATTATGCAGGTGAGAGGACGCAGTTGAGTGGACAATGGACGCAGGAGAGAGTACTCAGTTGAGTGGACGCAGTTGAATGGACGCAGGAGAGAGTACACAGTTGAGAATACTCAGTTGAGTGGATGCAGGAGAGAGTACTCAGTTGAGCAGACGCTGTTGAGTGGACACAGGAAAGAGTTCGCAGGTGAGTATGCAGGGGGAGACGAAGACAGCCTCCACGTGGCCTCCCCCGCAAGTAGCTGAAGAGTAGTTGCAAGGTTGCTTGCCCTTCAAGCGAAACAAATGTCTTCACAACGTCCACAGCCTAGTTCCTACTCTAGCGCTTTTCCAGCTTAACATTGAAGGTCTCACCACTGCCAAAATTGAGTGCAGTTGAGAATACTCAGTTGAGTGGACGCAGGAGAGAGTACTCAGTTGAGCAGACGCTGTTGAGTGGACACAGGAGAGAACACGCAGGTGAGTACGCAGTTGAGATTACGCAGTTGAGATTATGCAGGTGAGAGGACGCTGTTAAATGGACGCAGGAGAGAGTACGCAGTTGAGAGTACTCAGTTGAGTGGATGCAGGAGAGAGTACTCAGTTGAGCAGACGCTCTGGAGTGGACACAGGAGAGAACACGCAGGTGAGTACGCAGTTGAGATTTTGCAGGTAAGTGGACAATCGACGCAGGAGAGAGTACTCCGTTGAGTGGACACAGGAGAGAGTACGCAGTTGAGAATACTCAGTTGAGTGGACGCAGGAGAGAGTACTCAGTTGAGCAGACACTGTTGAGTGGACACAGGAGAGAACACGCAGGTGAGTACGCTGTTGAGAATGCAGTTGAGATAACGCAGGTGAGAGGACGCAGTTGGGTGGACGCTGTTGAATGGACGCAGGAAAGAGTACGCAGTTAAGAGTACTCAGTTGAGTGGACGCAGGAGTGAGTACTCAGTTGAGCAGACACTGTTGAGTGGACACAGGAGAGAACACGCAGGTGAGTACGCAGTTTAGTATGCAGTTAACGCAGGTGAGAGGACGCAGTTGGTTGGACGCTGTTGAATGGACGCAGGAGAGAGTACGCAGTTGAGAGTACTCAGTTGAGTGGACGCAGGAGTGAGTACTCAGTTGAGCAGACGCTGTTGAGTAGACACAGGAGAGAGTTTGCAGGTGAGTATGCAGTTGAGTATGCAGTTGAGATTATGCAGGTGAGAGGACGCAGTTGAGTGGACAATGGACGCAGGAGAGAATACTCAGTTGAGTGGACGCAGTTGAATGGATGCAGGAGAGAGTACGCAGTTGAGAGTACTCAGTTGAGTGGATGCAGGAGAGAATACTCAGTTGAGCAGACGCTGTTTAGTGGACATAGGAGAGAACATGCAGGTGAGTACGCCGTTGAGTATGCAGTTGAGATTACGCAGGTGAGAGGACTCAGTTGGGTGGACGCTGTTGAATGGACGCAGGAGAGAGTACTCAGTTGAGTGGACACAGTTGAATGGACGCAGGAGAGAGTACTCAGTTGAGCAGATGCTGTTGAGTGGACACAGGAGAGCGTACGCAGGTGAGTACGCAGTTGAGATTACGCAGGTGAGAGGACGCTGTTGAATGGACGCAGGAGAAAGTACGCAGTTGAGAGTACTAAGTTGAGTGGACGCAGGAGTGAGTACTCAGTTGAGCAGACGCTGTTGAGTGGACACAGGAGAGAACATGCAGGTGAGTACGCCGTTGAGTATACAGTTGAGATTACGCAGGTGAGAGGACTCAGTTGGGTGGACGCTGTTGAATGGACGCAGGAGAGAGTACTCAGTTGAGTGGACACAGTTGAATGGACGCAGGAGAGAGTACTCAGTTGAGCAGATGCTGTTGAGTGGACACAGGAGAGCGTACGCAGGTGAGTACGCAGTTGAGATTACGCAGGTGAGAGGACGCTGTTGAATGGACGCAGGAGAAAGTACGCAGTTGAGAGTACTCAGTTGAGTGGACGCAGGAGTGAGTACTCAGTTGAGCAGACGCTGTTGAGTGGACACAGGAGAGAACACGCAGGTGAGTACGCAGTTGAGATTACGCAGTTGAGATTATGCAGGTGAGAGGACGCTGTTAAATGGACGCAGGAGAGAGTACGCAGTTGAGAGTACTCAGTTGAGTGGATGCAGGAGAGAGTACTCAGTTGAGCAGACGCTCTTGAGTGGACACAGGAGAGAACACGCAGGTGAGTACGCAGTTGAGATTTTGCAGGTAAGTGGACAATCGACGCAGGAGAGAGTACTCCGTTGAGTGGACACAGGAGAGAGTACGCAGTTGAGAATACTCAGTTGAGTGGACGCAGGAGAGAGTACTCAGTTGAGCAGACACTGTTGAGTGGACACAGGAGAGAACACGCAGGTGAGTACGCTGTTGAGTATGCAGTTGAGATAACGCAGGTGAGAGGACACAGTTGGGTGGACGCTGTTGAATGGACGCAGGAAAGAGTACGCAGTGAAGAGTACTCAGTTGAGTGGACGCAGGAGTGAGTACTCAGTTGAGCAGACACTGTTGAGTGGACACAGGAGAGAACACGCAGGTGAGTACGCAGTTTAGTATGCAGTTAACGCAGGTGAGAGGACGCAGTTGGTTGGACGCTGTTGAATGGACGCAGGAGAGAGTACGCAGTTGAGAGTACTCAGTTGAGTGGACGCAGGAGTGAGTACTCAGTTGAGCAGACGCTGTTGAATAGACACAGGAGAGAGTTTGCAGGTGAGTATGCAGTTGAGTATGCAGTTGAGATTATGCAGGTGAGAGGACGCAGTTGAGTGGACAATGGACGCAGGAGAGAATACTCAGTTGAGTGGACGCAGTTGAATGGATGCAGGAGAGAGTACGCAGTTGAGAGTACTCAGTTGAGTGGATGCAGGAGAGAATACTCAGTTGAGCAGACGCTGTTTAGTGGACACAGGAGAGAACATGCAGGTGAGTACGCCGTTGAGTATACAGTTGAGATTACGCAGGTGAGAGGACTCAGTTGGGTGGACGCTGTTGAATGGACGCAGGAGAGAGTACTCAGTTGAGTGGACACAGTTGAATGGACGCAGGAGAGAGTACTCAGTTGAGCAGATGCTGTTGAGTGGACACAGGAGAGCGTACGCAGGTGAGTACGCAGTTGAGATTACGCAGGTGAGAGGACGCTGTTGAATGGACGCAGGAGAGAGTACGCAGCTGAGAGTACTCAGTTGAGTGGACGCAGGAGTGAGTACTCAGTTGAGCAGACGCTGTTGAGTAGACACAGGAGAGAGTTTGCAGGTGAGTATGCAGTTGAGATTATGCAGGTGAGAGGACGCAGTTGAGTGGACAATGGACGCAGGAGAGAGTACTCAGTTGAGTGGACGCAGTTGAATGGACGCAGGAGAGAGTACACAGTTGAGAATACTCAGTTGAGTGGATGCAGGAGAGAGTACTCAGTTGAGCAGACGCTGTTGAGTGGACACAGGAAAGAGTTCGCAGGTGAGTATGCAGGGGGAGACGAAGACAGCCTCCACGTGGCCTCCCCCGCAAGTAGCTGAAGAGTAGTTGCAAGGTTGCTTGCCCTTCAAGCGAAACAAATGTCTTCACAACGTCCACAGCCTAGTTCCTACTCTAGCGCTTTTCCAGCTTAACATTGAAGGTCTCACCACTGCCAAAATTGAGTGCAGTTGAGAATACTCAGTTGAGTGGACGCAGGAGAGAGTACTCAGTTGAGCAGACGCTGTTGAGTGGACACAGGAGAGAACACGCAGGTGAGTACGCAGTTGAGATTACGCAGTTGAGATTATGCAGGTGAGAGGACGCTGTTAAATGGACGCAGGAGAGAGTACGCAGTTGAGAGTACTCAGTTGAGTGGATGCAGGAGAGAGTACTCAGTTGAGCAGACGCTCTGGAGTGGACACAGGAGAGAACACGCAGGTGAGTACGCAGTTGAGATTTTGCAGGTAAGTGGACAATCGACGCAGGAGAGAGTACTCCGTTGAGTGGACACAGGAGAGAGTACGCAGTTGAGAATACTCAGTTGAGTGGACGCAGGAGAGAGTACTCAGTTGAGCAGACACTGTTGAGTGGACACAGGAGAGAACACGCAGGTGAGTACGCTGTTGAGAATGCAGTTGAGATAACGCAGGTGAGAGGACGCAGTTGGGTGGACGCTGTTGAATGGACGCAGGAAAGAGTACGCAGTTAAGAGTACTCAGTTGAGTGGACGCAGGAGTGAGTACTCAGTTGAGCAGACACTGTTGAGTGGACACAGGAGAGAACACGCAGGTGAGTACGCAGTTTAGTATGCAGTTAACGCAGGTGAGAGGACGCAGTTGGTTGGACGCTGTTGAATGGACGCAGGAGAGAGTACGCAGTTGAGAGTACTCAGTTGAGTGGACGCAGGAGTGAGTACTCAGTTGAGCAGACGCTGTTGAGTAGACACAGGAGAGAGTTTGCAGGTGAGTATGCAGTTGAGTATGCAGTTGAGATTATGCAGGTGAGAGGACGCAGTTGAGTGGACAATGGACGCAGGAGAGAATACTCAGTTGAGTGGACGCAGTTGAATGGATGCAGGAGAGAGTACGCAGTTGAGAGTACTCAGTTGAGTGGATGCAGGAGAGAATACTCAGTTGAGCAGACGCTGTTTAGTGGACATAGGAGAGAACATGCAGGTGAGTACGCCGTTGAGTATGCAGTTGAGATTACGCAGGTGAGAGGACTCAGTTGGGTGGACGCTGTTGAATGGACGCAGGAGAGAGTACTCAGTTGAGTGGACACAGTTGAATGGACGCAGGAGAGAGTACTCAGTTGAGCAGATGCTGTTGAGTGGACACAGGAGAGCGTACGCAGGTGAGTACGCAGTTGAGATTACGCAGGTGAGAGGACGCTGTTGAATGGACGCAGGAGAAAGTACGCAGTTGAGAGTACTAAGTTGAGTGGACGCAGGAGTGAGTACTCAGTTGAGCAGACGCTGTTGAGTGGACACAGGAGAGAACACGCAGGTGAGTACGCAGTTGAGATTACGCAGTTGAGATTATGCAGGTGAGAGGACGCTGTTAAATGGACGCAGGAGAGAGTACGCAGTTGAGAGTACTCAGTTGAGTGGATGCAGGAGAGAGTACTCAGTTGAGCAGACGCTCTTGAGTGGACACAGGAGAGAACACGCAGGTGAGTACGCAGTTGAGATTTTGCAGGTAAGTGGACAATCGACGCAGGAGAGAGTACTCCGTTGAGTGGACACAGGAGAGAGTACGCAGTTGAGAATACTCAGTTGAGTGGATGCAGGAGAGAGTACTCAGTTGAGCAGACACTGTTGAGTGGACACAGGAGAGAACACGCAGGTGAGTACGCTGTTGAGTATGCAGTTGAGATAACGCAGGTGAGAGGACACAGTTGGGTGGACGCTGTTGAATGGACGCAGGAAAGAGTACGCAGTGAAGAGTACTCAGTTGAGTGGACGCAGGAGTGAGTACTCAGTTGAGCAGACACTGTTGAGTGGACACAGGAGAGAACACGCAGGTGAGTACGCAGTTTAGTATGCAGTTAACGCAGGTGAGAGGACGCAGTTGGTTGGACGCTGTTGAATGGACGCAGGAGAGAGTACGCAGTTTAGAGTACTCAGTTGAGTGGACGCAGGAGTGAGTACTCAGTTGAGCAGACGCTGTTGAATAGACACAGGAGAGAGTTTGCAGGTGAGTATGCAGTTGAGTATGCAGTTGAGATTATGCAGGTGAGAGGACGCAGTTGAGTGGATAATGGACGCAGGAGAGAATACTCAGTTGAGTGGACGCAGTTGAATGGATGCAGGAGAGAGTATGCAGTTGAGAGTACTCAGTTGAGTGGATGCAGGAGAGAATACTCAGTTGAGCAGACGCTGTTTAGTGGACACAGGAGAGAACATGCAGGTGAGTACGCCGTTGAGTATACAGTTGAGATTACGCAGGTGAGAGGACTCAGTTGGGTGGACGCTGTTGAATGGACGCAGGAGAGAGTACTCAGTTGAGTGGACACAGTTGAATGGACGCAGGAGAGAGTACTCAGTTGAGCAGATGCTGTTGAGTGGACACAGGAGAGCGTACGCAGGTGAGTACGCAGTTGAGATTACGCAGGTGAGAGGACGCTGTTGAATGGACGCAGGAGAGAGTACGCAGCTGAGAGTACTCAGTTGAGTGGACGCAGGAGTGAGTACTCAGTTGAGCAGACGCTGTTGAGTAGACACAGGAGAGAGTTTGCAGGTGAGTATGCAGTTGAGATTATGCAGGTGAGAGGACGCAGTTGAGTGGACAATGGACGCAGGAGAGAGTACTCAGTTGAGTGGACGCAGTTGAATGGACGCAGGAGAGAGTACACAGTTGAGAATACTCAGTTGAGTGGATGCAGGAGAGAGTACTCAGTTGAGCAGACGCTGTTGAGTGGACACAGGAAAGAGTTCGCAGGTGAGTATGCAGGGGGAGACGAAGACAGCCTCCACGTGGCCTCCCCCGCAAGTAGCTGAAGAGTAGTTGCAAGGTTGCTTGCCCTTCAAGCGAAACAAATGTCTTCACAACGTCCACAGCCTAGTTCCTACTCTAGCGCTTTTCCAGCTTAACATTGAAGGTCTCACCACTGCCAAAATTGAGTGCAGTTGAGAATACTCAGTTGAGTGGACGCAGGAGAGAGTACTCAGTTGAGCAGACGCTGTTGAGTGGACACAGGAGAGAACACGCAGGTGAGTACGCAGTTGAGATTACGCAGTTGAGATTATGCAGGTGAGAGGACGCTGTTAAATGGACGCAGGAGAGAGTACGCAGTTGAGAGTACTCAGTTGAGTGGATGCAGGAGAGAGTACTCAGTTGAGCAGACGCTCTGGAGTGGACACAGGAGAGAACACGCAGGTGAGTACGCAGTTGAGATTTTGCAGGTAAGTGGACAATCGACGCAGGAGAGAGTACTCCGTTGAGTGGACACAGGAGAGAGTACGCAGTTGAGAATACTCAGTTGAGTGGACGCAGGAGAGAGTACTCAGTTGAGCAGACACTGTTGAGTGGACACAGGAGAGAACACGCAGGTGAGTACGCTGTTGAGAATGCAGTTGAGATAACGCAGGTGAGAGGACGCAGTTGGGTGGACGCTGTTGAATGGACGCAGGAAAGAGTACGCAGTTAAGAGTACTCAGTTGAGTGGACGCAGGAGTGAGTACTCAGTTGAGCAGACACTGTTGAGTGGACACAGGAGAGAACACGCAGGTGAGTACGCAGTTTAGTATGCAGTTAACGCAGGTGAGAGGACGCAGTTGGTTGGACGCTGTTGAATGGACGCAGGAGAGAGTACGCAGTTGAGAGTACTCAGTTGAGTGGACGCAGGAGTGAGTACTCAGTTGAGCAGACGCTGTTGAGTAGACACAGGAGAGAGTTTGCAGGTGAGTATGCAGTTGAGTATGCAGTTGAGATTATGCAGGTGAGAGGACGCAGTTGAGTGGACAATGGACGCAGGAGAGAATACTCAGTTGAGTGGACGCAGTTGAATGGATGCAGGAGAGAGTACGCAGTTGAGAGTACTCAGTTGAGTGGATGCAGGAGAGAATACTCAGTTGAGCAGACGCTGTTTAGTGGACATAGGAGAGAACATGCAGGTGAGTACGCCGTTGAGTATGCAGTTGAGATTACGCAGGTGAGAGGACTCAGTTGGGTGGACGCTGTTGAATGGACGCAGGAGAGAGTACTCAGTTGAGTGGACACAGTTGAATGGACGCAGGAGAGAGTACTCAGTTGAGCAGATGCTGTTGAGTGGACACAGGAGAGCGTACGCAGGTGAGTACGCAGTTGAGATTACGCAGGTGAGAGGACGCTGTTGAATGGACGCAGGAGAAAGTACGCAGTTGAGAGTACTAAGTTGAGTGGACGCAGGAGTGAGTACTCAGTTGAGCAGACGCTGTTGAGTGGACACAGGAGAGAACACGCAGGTGAGTACGCAGTTGAGATTACGCAGTTGAGATTATGCAGGTGAGAGGACGCTGTTAAATGGACGCAGGAGAGAGTACGCAGTTGAGAGTACTCAGTTGAGTGGATGCAGGAGAGAGTACTCAGTTGAGCAGACGCTCTTGAGTGGACACAGGAGAGAACACGCAGGTGAGTACGCAGTTGAGATTTTGCAGGTAAGTGGACAATCGACGCAGGAGAGAGTACTCCGTTGAGTGGACACAGGAGAGAGTACGCAGTTGAGAATACTCAGTTGAGTGGATGCAGGAGAGAGTACTCAGTTGAGCAGACACTGTTGAGTGGACACAGGAGAGAACACGCAGGTGAGTACGCTGTTGAGTATGCAGTTGAGATAACGCAGGTGAGAGGACACAGTTGGGTGGACGCTGTTGAATGGACGCAGGAAAGAGTACGCAGTGAAGAGTACTCAGTTGAGTGGACGCAGGAGTGAGTACTCAGTTGAGCAGACACTGTTGAGTGGACACAGGAGAGAACACGCAGGTGAGTACGCAGTTTAGTATGCAGTTAACGCAGGTGAGAGGACGCAGTTGGTTGGACGCTGTTGAATGGACGCAGGAGAGAGTACGCAGTTTAGAGTACTCAGTTGAGTGGACGCAGGAGTGAGTACTCAGTTGAGCAGACGCTGTTGAATAGACACAGGAGAGAGTTTGCAGGTGAGTATGCAGTTGAGTATGCAGTTGAGATTATGCAGGTGAGAGGACGCAGTTGAGTGGATAATGGACGCAGGAGAGAATACTCAGTTGAGTGGACGCAGTTGAATGGATGCAGGAGAGAGTATGCAGTTGAGAGTACTCAGTTGAGTGGATGCAGGAGAGAATACTCAGTTGAGCAGACGCTGTTTAGTGGACACAGGAGAGAACATGCAGGTGAGTACGCCGTTGAGTATACAGTTGAGATTACGCAGGTGAGAGGACTCAGTTGGGTGGACGCTGTTGAATGGATGCAGGAGAGAGTACTCAGTTGAGTGGACACAGTTGAATGGACGCAGGAGAGAGTACTCAGTTGAGCAGATGCTGTTGAGTGGACACAGGAGAGCGTACGCAGGTGAGTACGCAGTTGAGATTACGCAGGTGAGAGGACGCTGTTGAATGGACGCAGGAGAGAGTACGCAGCTGAGAGTACTCAGTTGAGTGGACGCAGGAGTGAGTACTCAGTTGAGCAGACGCTGTTGAGTAGACACAGGAGAGAGTTTGCAGGTGAGTATGCAGTTGAGATTATGCAGGTGAGAGGACGCAGTTGAGTGGACAATGGACGCAGGAGAGAGTACTCAGTTGAGTGGACGCAGTTGAATGGACGCAGGAGAGAGTACACAGTTGAGAATACTCAGTTGAGTGGACGCAGGAGAGAGTACTCAGTTGAGCAGACGCTGTTGAGTGGACACAGGAGAGAACACGCAGGTGAGTACGCACTTGAGTATGCAGTTGAGATTACGCAGGTGAGAGGACGCAGTTGGGTGGACGCTGAATGGACGCAGGAGAGAGTATGCAGTTGAGAGTACTCAGTTGAGAGGACGCAGGAGAGAGTACTCAGTTGAGCAGACGCTGTTGAGTGGACACACGAGAGAACACGCAGGTGAGTACGCAGTTGAGTATGCAGTTGAGATTACGCAGGTGAGAGGACGCAGTTAGGTGGACGCTGTTGAATGGACGCAGGAGAGAGTACTCAGTTGATTGGACGCAGGAGAGAGTACGCAGTTGAGAGTACTCAGTTGAGAGGACGCAGGAGAGAGTACTCAGTTGAGCAGACGCTGTTGAGTGGACACACGAGAGAACACGCAGGTGAGTACGCAGTTGAGTATGCAGTTGAGATTACGCAGGTGAGAGGACGCAGTTAGGTGGACGCTGTTGAATGGACGCAGTAGAGAGTACTCAGTTGATTGGACGCAGGAGAGAGTACGCAGTTGAGAGTACTCAGTTGAGTGGATGCAGGAGAGAGTACTCAGTTGAGCAGACGCTGTTGAGTGGACACAGGAGAGAGTTCGCAGGTGAGTATGCAGGGGGAGACGAAGACAGCCTCCACGTGGCCTCCCCCGCAAGTAGCTGAAGAGTAGTTGCAAGGTTGCATGCCCTTCAAGCGAAACAAATGTCTTCACAACGTCCACAGCCTAGTTCCTACTCTAGCGCTTTTCCAGCTTAACATTGAAGGTCTCACCACTGCCAAAATTGAGTGCAGTTGAGAATACTCAGTTGAGTGGACGCAGGAGAGAGTACTCAGTTGAGCAGACGCTGTTGAGTGGACACAGGAGAGAACACGCAGGTGAGTACGCAGTTGAGATTACGCAGTTGAGATTATGCAGGTGAGAGGACGCTGTTAAATGGACGCAGGAGAGAGTACGCAGTTGAGAGTACTCAGTTGAGTGGATGCAGGAGAGAGTACTCAGTTGAGCAGACGCTCTGGAGTGGACACAGGAGAGAACACGCAGGTGAGTACGCAGTTGAGATTTTGCAGGTAAGTGGACAATCGACGCAGGAGAGAGTACTCCGTTGAGTGGACACAGGAGAGAGTACGCAGTTGAGAATACTCAGTTGAGTGGACGCAGGAGAGAGTACTCAGTTGAGCAGACACTGTTGAGTGGACACAGGAGAGAACACGCAGGTGAGTACGCTGTTGAGAATGCAGTTGAGATAACGCAGGTGAGAGGACGCAGTTGGGTGGACGCTGTTGAATGGACGCAGGAAAGAGTACGCAGTTAAGAGTACTCAGTTGAGTGGACGCAGGAGTGAGTACTCAGTTGAGCAGACACTGTTGAGTGGACACAGGAGAGAACACGCAGGTGAGTACGCAGTTTAGTATGCAGTTAACGCAGGTGAGAGGACGCAGTTGGTTGGACGCTGTTGAATGGACGCAGGAGAGAGTACGCAGTTGAGAGTACTCAGTTGAGTGGACGCAGGAGTGAGTACTCAGTTGAGCAGACGCTGTTGAGTAGACACAGGAGTTTGCAGGTGAGTATGCAGTTGAGTATGCAGTTGAGATTATGCAGGTGAGAGGACGCAGTTGAGTGGACAATGGACGCAGGAGAGAATACTCAGTTGAGTGGACGCAGTTGAATGGATGCAGGAGAGAGTACGCAGTTGAGAGTACTCAGTTGAGTGGATGCAGGAGAGAATACTCAGTTGAGCAGACGCTGTTTAGTGGACATAGGAGAGAACATGCAGGTGAGTACGCCGTTGAGTATGCAGTTGAGATTACGCAGGTGAGAGGACTCAGTTGGGTGGACGCTGTTGAATGGACGCAGGAGAGAGTACTCAGTTGAGTGGACACAGTTGAATGGACGCAGGAGAGAGTACTCAGTTGAGCAGATGCTGTTGAGTGGACACAGGAGAGCGTACGCAGGTGAGTACGCAGTTGAGATTACGCAGGTGAGAGGACGCTGTTGAATGGACGCAGGAGAGAGTACGCAGCTGAGAGTACTCAGTTGAGTGGACGCAGGAGTGAGTACTCAGTTGAGCAGACGCTGTTGAGTAGACACAGGAGAGAGTTTGCAGGTGAGTATGCAGTTGAGATTATGCAGGTGAGAGGACGCAGTTGAGTGGACAATGGACGCAGGAGAGAGTACTCAGTTGAGTGGACGCAGTTGAATGGACGCAGGAGAGAGTACACAGTTGAGAGTACTCAGTTGAGTGGATGCAGGAGAGAGTACGCAGTTGAGAGTACTCAGTTGAGTGGACGCAGGAGAGAGTACTCAGTTGAGCAGACACTGTTGAGTGGACAAAGGAGAGAACACGCAGGTGAGTACGCTGTTGAGTATGCAGTTGAGATTACGCAGGTGTGAGGACGCAGTTGGTTGGACGATGTTGAATGGACGCAGGAGTGAGTACTAAGTTGAGTGGACGCAGTTGAATGGACGCAGGAGAGAGTACGCAGTGGAGAGTAATCAGTTGAGTGGACGCAGGAGAGAGTACTCAGTTGAGCAGACGATGTTGAGTGGACACAGGAGAGAACACGCAGGTGAGTACGCAGTTGAGATTTCGCAGTTGAGATTATGCAGGTGAGAGGACACTGTAAAATGGACGTAGGAGAGAGTACGCAGTTGAGAGTACTCAGTTGAGAGGACGCAGGAGAGAGTACTCAGTTGAGCAGACACTGTTGAGTGGACACACGAGAGAACACGCAGGTGAGTACGCAGTTGAGTATGCAGTTGAGATTGCGCAGGTGAGAGGATGCAGTTAGGTGGACGCTGTCGAATGGACGCAGGAGAGAGTACTCAGTTGAGTGGACGCAGGAGAGAGTACGCAGTTGAGAGTACTCAGTTGAGAGGACGCAGGAGAGAGTACTCAGTTGAGCAGACGCTGTTGAGTGGACACAGGAGAGAACACGCAGGTGAGTACGCACTTGAGTATGCAGTTGAGATTACGCAGGTGAGAGGACGCAGTTGGGTGGACGCTGAATGGACGCAGGAGAGAGTACGCAGTTGAGAGTACTCAGTTGAGTGGATGCAGGAGAGAGTACGCAGTTGAGAGTACTCAGTTGAGTGGACGCAGGAGAGAGTACTCAGTTGAGCAGACACTGTTGAGTGGACAAAGGAGAGAACACGCAGGTGAGTACGCTGTTGAGTATGCAGTTGAGATTACGCAGGTGTGAGGACGCAGTTGGTTGGACGATGTTGAATGGACGCAGGAGTGAGTACTAAGTTGAGTGGACGCAGTTGAATGGACGCAGGAGAGAGTACGCAGTGGAGAGTAATCAGTTGAGTGGACGCAGGAGAGAGTACTCAGTTGAGCAGACGATGTTGAGTGGACACAGGAGAGAACACGCAGGTGAGTACGCAGTTGAGATTTCGCAGTTGAGATTATGCAGGTGAGAGGACGCTGTAAAATGGACGTAGGAGAGAGTACGCAGTTGAGAGTACTCAGTTGAGAGGATGCAGGAGAGAGTCCTCAGTTGAGCAGACACTGTTGAGTGGACACACGAGAGAACACGCAGGTGAGTACGCAGTTGAGTATGCAGTTGAGATTACGCAGGTGAGAGGATGCAGTTAGGTGGACGCTGTCGAATGGACGCAGGAGAGAGTACTCAGTTGAGTGGACGCAGGAGAGAGTACGCAGTTGAGAGTACTCAGTTGAGTGGATGCAGAAGAGAGTATTCAGTTGAGCAGATGCTTTTGAGTGGACACAGGAGAGAGTTCACAGGTGAGTATGCAGTTGAGTATGCAGTTGAGATTATGCAGGTGAGAGGACGCAGTTGAGTGGACAATGGACGCAGGAGAGAGTACTCAGTTGAGTGGACGCAGTTGAATGGGCGCAGGAGAGAGTATGCAGTTGAGAGTACTCAGCTGAGTGGATGCAGGATAGAGTACTCAGTTGAGCAGACACTGTTGAGTGGACACAGGAGAGAACACGCAGGTGAGTACGCAGTTGAGTATGCAGTTGAGATTACGCAGGTGAGAGGACGCAGTTAGGTGGACAGTGTTGAATGGACGCAGGAGAGAGTACTCAGTTGATTGGACGCAGGAGAGAGTACACAGTTGAGAGTACTCAGTTGAGAGTACTCAGTTGAGAGGACGCAGGAGAGAGTACTCAGTTGAGCAGACGCTGTTGAGTGGACACACGAGAGAACACGCAGGTGAGTACGCAGTTGAGTATGCAGTTGAGATTACGCAGGTGAGAGGACGCAGTTAGGTGGACGCTGTTGAATGGACGCAGTAGAGAGTACTCAGTTGATTGGACGCAGGAGAGAGTACGCAGTTGAGAGTACTCAGTTGAGTGGATGCAGGAGAGAGTACTCAGTTGAGCAGACGCTGTTGAGTGGACACAGGAGAGAGTTCGCAGGTGAGTATGCAGGGGGAGACGAAGACAGCCTCCACGTGGCCTCCCCCGCAAGTAGCTGAAGAGTAGTTGCAAGGTTGCATGCCCTTCAAGCGAAACAAATGTCTTCACAACGTCCACAGCCTAAAGTTCCTACACTAGCGCTTTTCCAGCTTAACATTGAAGGTCTCACCACTGCCAAAATTGAGTGCAGTTGAGAATACTCAGTTGAGTGGATGCAGAAGAGAGTACTCAGTTGAGCAGACGCTGTTGAGTGGACACAGGAGAGAACACGCAGGTGAGTACGCAGTTGAGATTATGCAGGTGAGAGGACGCTGTTAAATGGACGCAGGAGAGAGTACGCAGTTGAGAGTACTCAGTTGAGTGGACGCAGGAGAGAGTACTCAGTTGAGCAGACGCTGTTGAGTGGACACAGGAGAGAACACGCAGGTGAGTACGCAGTTGAGATTACGCAGTTGAGATTATGCAGGTGAGAGGACGCTGTTAAATGGACGCAGGAGAGAGTACGCAGTTGAGAGTACTCAGTTGAGTGGATGCAGGAGAGAGTACTCAGTTGAGCAGACGCTCTTGAGTGGACACAGGAGAGAACACGCAGGTGAGTACGCAGTTGAGATTTTGCAGGTAAGTGGACAATCGACGCAGGAGAGAGTACTCCGTTGAGTGGACACAGGAGAGAGTACGCAGTTGAGAATACTCAGTTGAGTGGACGCAGGAGAGAGTACTCAGTTGAGCAGACACTGTTGAGTGGACACAGGAGAGAACACGCAGGTGAGTACGCAGTTTAGTATGCAGTTAACGCAGGTGAGAGGACGCAGTTGGTTGGACGCTGTTGAATGGACGCAGGAGAGAGTACGCAGTTGAGAGTACTCAGTTGAGTGGACGCAGGAGTGAGTACTCAGTTGAGCAGACGCTGTTGAATAGACACAGGAGAGAGTTTGCAGGTGAGTATGCAGTTGAGTATGCAGTTGAGATTATGCAGGTGAGAGGATGCAGTTGAGTGGACAATGGACGCAGGAGAGAATACTCAGTTGAGTGGACGCAGTTGAATGGATGCAGGAGAGAGTACGCAGTTGAGAGTACTCAGTTGAGTGGATGCAGGAGAGAATACTCAGTTGAGCAGACGCTGTTTAGTGGACACAGGAGAGAACATGCAGGTGAGTACGCCGTTGAGTATACAGTTGAGATTACGCAGGTGAGAGGACTCAGTTGGGTGGACGCTGTTGAATGGATGCAGGAGAGAGTACTCAGTTGAGTGGACACAGTTGAATGGACGCAGGAGAGAGTACTCAGTTGAGCAGATGCTGTTGAGTGGACACAGGAGAGCGTACGCAGGTGAGTACGCAGTTGAGATTACGCAGGTGAGAGGACGCTGTTGAATGGACGCAGGAGAGAGTACGCAGCTGAGAGTACTCAGTTGAGTGGACGCAGGAGTGAGTACTCAGTTGAGCAGACGCTGTTGAGTAGACACAGGAGAGAGTTTGCAGGTGAGTATGCAGTTGAGATTATGCAGGTGAGAGGACGCAGTTGAGTGGACAATGGACGCAGGAGAGAGTACTCAGTTGAGTGGACGCAGTTGAATGGACGCAGGAGAGAGTACACAGTTGAGAATACTCAGTTGAGTGGACGCAGGAGAGAGTACTCAGTTGAGCAGACGCTGTTGAGTGGACACAGGAGAGAACACGCAGGTGAGTACGCACTTGAGTATGCAGTTGAGATTACGCAGGTGAGAGGACGCAGTTGGGTGGACGCTGAATGGACGCAGGAGAGAGTATGCAGTTGAGAGTACTCAGTTGAGAGGACGCAGGAGAGAGTACTCAGTTGAGCAGACGCTGTTGAGTGGACACACGAGAGAACACGCAGGTGAGTACGCAGTTGAGTATGCAGTTGAGATTACGCAGGTGAGAGGACGCAGTTAGGTGGACGCTGTTGAATGGACGCAGGAGAGAGTACTCAGTTGATTGGACGCAGGAGAGAGTACGCAGTTGAGAGTACTCAGTTGAGAGGACGCAGGAGAGAGTACTCAGTTGAGCAGACGCTGTTGAGTGGACACACGAGAGAACACGCAGGTGAGTACGCAGTTGAGTATGCAGTTGAGATTACGCAGGTGAGAGGACGCAGTTAGGTGGACGCTGTTGAATGGACGCAGTAGAGAGTACTCAGTTGATTGGACGCAGGAGAGAGTACGCAGTTGAGAGTACTCAGTTGAGTGGATGCAGGAGAGAGTACTCAGTTGAGCAGACGCGGTTGAGTGGACACAGGAGAGAGTTCGCAGGTGAGTATGCAGGGGGAGACGAAGACAGCCTCCACGTGGCCTCCCCCGCAAGTAGCTGAAGAGTAGTTGCAAGGTTGCATGCCCTTCAAGCGAAACAAATGTCTTCACAACGTCCACAGCCTAAAGTTCCTACACTAGCGCTTTTCCAGCTTAACATTGAAGGTCTCACCACTGCCAAAATTGAGTGCAGTTGAGAATACTCAGTTGAGTGGATGCAGAAGAGAGTACTCAGTTGAGCAGACGCTGTTGAGTGGACACAGGAGAGAACACGCAGGTGAGTACGCAGTTGAGATTATGCAGGTGAGAGGACGCTGTTAAATGGACGCAGGAGAGAGTACGCAGTTGAGAGTACTCAGTTGAGTGGACGCAGGAGAGAGTACTCAGTTGAGCAGACGCTGTTGAGTGGACACAGGAGAGAACACGCAGGTGAGTACGCAGTTGAGATTACGCAGTTGAGATTATGCAGGTGAGAGGACGCTGTTAAATGGACGCAGGAGAGAGTACGCAGTTGAGAGTACTCAGTTGAGTGGATGCAGGAGAGAGTACTCAGTTGAGCAGACGCTCTTGAGTGGACACAGGAGAGAACACGCAGGTGAGTACGCAGTTGAGATTTTGCAGGTAAGTGGACAATCGACGCAGGAGAGAGTACTCCGTTGAGTGGACACAGGAGAGAGTACGCAGTTGAGAATACTCAGTTGAGTGGACGCAGGAGAGAGTACTCAGTTGAGCAGACACTGTTGAGTGGACACAGGAGAGAACACGCAGGTGAGTACGCAGTTTAGTATGCAGTTAACGCAGGTGAGAGGACGCAGTTGGTTGGACGCTGTTGAATGGACGCAGGAGAGAGTACGCAGTTGAGAGTACTCAGTTGAGTGGACGCAGGAGTGAGTACTCAGTTGAGCAGACGCTGTTGAATAGACACAGGAGAGAGTTTGCAGGTGAGTATGCAGTTGAGTATGCAGTTGAGATTATGCAGGTGAGAGGATGCAGTTGAGTGGACAATGGACGCAGGAGAGAATACTCAGTTGAGTGGACGCAGTTGAATGGATGCAGGAGAGAGTACGCAGTTGAGAGTACTCAGTTGAGTGGATGCAGGAGAGAATACTCAGTTGAGCAGACGCTGTTTAGTGGACACAGGAGAGAACATGCAGGTGAGTACGCCGTTGAGTATACAGTTGAGATTACGCAGGTGAGAGGACTCAGTTGGGTGGACGCTGTTGAATGGATGCAGGAGAGAGTACTCAGTTGAGTGGACACAGTTGAATGGACGCAGGAGAGAGTACTCAGTTGAGCAGATGCTGTTGAGTGGACACAGGAGAGCGTACGCAGGTGAGTACGCAGTTGAGATTACGCAGGTGAGAGGACGCTGTTGAATGGACGCAGGAGAGAGTACGCAGCTGAGAGTACTCAGTTGAGTGGACGCAGGAGTGAGTACTCAGTTGAGCAGACGCTGTTGAGTAGACACAGGAGAGAGTTTGCAGGTGAGTATGCAGTTGAGATTATGCAGGTGAGAGGACGCAGTTGAGTGGACAATGGACGCAGGAGAGAGTACTCAGTTGAGTGGACGCAGTTGAATGGACGCAGGAGAGAGTACACAGTTGAGAATACTCAGTTGAGTGGACGCAGGAGAGAGTACTCAGTTGAGCAGACGCCGTTGAGTGGACACAGGAGAGAACACGCAGGTGAGTACGCACTTGAGTATGCAGTTGAGATTACGCAGGTGAGAGGACGCAGTTGGGTGGACGCTGAATGGACGCAGGAGAGAGTATGCAGTTGAGAGTACTCAGTTGAGAGGACGCAGGAGAGAGTACTCAGTTGAGCAGACGCTGTTGAGTGGACACACGAGAGAACACGCAGGTGAGTACGCAGTTGAGTATGCAGTTGAGATTACGCAGGTGAGAGGACGCAGTTAGGTGGACGCTGTTGAATGGACGCAGGAGAGAGTACTCAGTTGATTGGACGCAGGAGAGAGTACGCAGTTGAGAGTACTCAGTTGAGAGGACGCAGGAGAGAGTACTCAGTTGAGCAGACGCTGTTGAGTGGACACACGAGAGAACACGCAGGTGAGTACGCAGTTGAGTATGCAGTTGAGATTACGCAGGTGAGAGGACGCAGTTAGGTGGACGCTGTTGAATGGACGCAGTAGAGAGTACTCAGTTGATTGGACGCAGGAGAGAGTACGCAGTTGAGAGTACTCAGTTGAGTGGATGCAGGAGAGAGTACTCAGTTGAGCAGACGCGGTTGAGTGGACACAGGAGAGAGTTCGCAGGTGAGTATGCAGGGGGAGACGAAGACAGCCTCCACGTGGCCTCCCCCGCAAGTAGCTGAAGAGTAGTTGCAAGGTTGCATGCCCTTCAAGCGAAACAAATGTCTTCACAACGTCCACAGCCTAAAGTTCCTACACTAGCGCTTTTCCAGCTTAACATTGAAGGTCTCACCACTGCCAAAATTGAGTGCAGTTGAGAATACTCAGTTGAGTGGATGCAGAAGAGAGTACTCAGTTGAGCAGACGCTGTTGAGTGGACACAGGAGAGAACACGCAGGTGAGTACGCAGTTGAGATTATGCAGGTGAGAGGACGCTGTTAAATGGACGCAGGAGAGAGTACGCAGTTGAGAGTACTCAGATGAGTGGACGCAGGAGAGAGTACTCAGTTGAGCAGACGCTGTTGAGTGGACACAGGAGAGAACACGCAGGTGAGTACGCAGTTGAGATTACGCAGTTGAGATTATGCAGGTGAGAGGACGCTGTTAAATGGACGCAGGAGAGAGTACGCAGTTGAGAGTACTCAGTTGAGTGGATGCAGGAGAGAGTACTCAGTTGAGCAGACGCTCTTGAGTGGACACAGGAGAGAACACGCAGGTGAGTACGCAGTTGAGATTTTGCAGGTAAGTGGACAATCGACGCAGGAGAGAGTACTCCGTTGAGTGGACACAGGAGAGAGTACGCAGTTGAGAATACTCAGTTGAGTGGACGCAGGAGAGAGTACTCAGTTGAGCAGACACTGTTGAGTGGACACAGGAGAGAACACGCAGGTGAGTACGCTGTTGAGTATGCAGTTGAGATAACGCAGGTGAGAGGACGCAGTTGGGTGGACGCTGTTGAATGGACGCAGGAAAGAGTACGCAGTTAAGAGTACTCAGTTGAGTGGACGCAGGAGTGAGTACTCAGTTGAGCAGACACTGTTGAGTGGACACAGGAGAGAACACGCAGGTGAGTACGCAGTTTAGTATGCAGTTAACGCAGGTGAGAGGACGCAGTTGGTTGGACGCTGTTGAATGGACGCAGGAGAGAGTACGCAGTTGAGAGTACTCAGTTGAGTGGACGCAGGAGTGAGTACTCAGTTGAGCAGACGCTGTTGAATAGACACAGGAGAGAGTTTGCAGGTGAGTATGCAGTTGAGTATGCAGTTGAGATTATGCAGGTGAGAGGACGCAGTTGAGTGGACAATGGACGCAGGAGAGAATACTCAGTTGAGTGGACGCAGTTGAATGGATGCAGGAGAGAGTACGCAGTTGAGAGTACTCAGTTGAGTGGATGCAGGAGAGAATACTCAGTTGAGCAGACGCTGTTTAGTGGACACAGGAGAGAACATGCAGGTGAGTACGCCGTTGAGTATGCAGTTGAGATTACGCAGGTGAGAGGACTCAGTTGGGTGGACGCTGTTAAATGGACGCAGGAGAGAGTACTCAGTTGAGTGGACACAGTTGATTGGACGCAGGAGAGAGTACTCAGTTGAGCAGATGCTGTTGAGTGGACACAGGAGAGCGTACGCAGGTGAGTACGCAGTTGAGATTACGCAGGTGAGAGGACGCTGTTGAATGGACGCAGGAGAGAGTACGCAGCTGAGAGTACTCAGTTGAGTGGACGCAGGAGTGAGTACTCAGTTGAGCAGACGCTGTTGAGTAGACACAGGAGAGAGTTTGCAGGTGAGTATGCAGTTGAGATTATGCAGGTGAGAGGACGCAGTTGAGTGGACAATGGACGCAGGAGAGAGTACTCAGTTGAGTGGACGCAGTTGAATGGACGCAGGAGAGAGTACACAGTTGAGAATACTCAGTTGAGTGGACGCAGGAGAGAGTACTCAGTTGAGCAGACGCTGTTGAGTGGACACAGGAGAGAACACGCAGGTGAGTATGCACTTGAGTATGCAGTTGAGATTACTCAGGTGAGAGGACGCAGTTGGGTGGACGCTGAATGGACGCAGGAGAGAGTACGCAGTTGAGAGTACTCAGTTGAGTGGATGCAGGAGAGAGTACGCAGTTGAGAGTACTCAGTTGAGTGGACGCAGGAGAGAGTACTCAGTTGAGCAGACACTGTTGAGTGGACACAGGAGAGAACACGCAGGTGAGTACGCAGTTGAGTATGCAGTTGAGATTACGCAGGTGAGACGACGCAGTTAGGTGGACGGTGTTGAATGGACGCAGGAGAGAGTACTCAGTTGATTGGACGCAGGAGAGAGTACGCAGTTGAGAGTACTCAGTTGAGAGGACGCAGGAGAGAGTACTCAGTTGAGCAGACGCTGTTGAGTGGACACACGAGAGAACACGCAGGTGAGTACGCAGTTGAGTATGCTGTTGAGATTACGCAGGTGAGAGGACGCAGTTAGGTGGACGCTGTTGAATGGACGCAGTAGAGAGTACTCAGTTGATTGGACGCAGGAGAGAGTACGCAGTTGAGAGTACTCAGTTGAGTGGATGCAGGAGAGAGTACTCAGTTGAGCAGACGCTGTTGAGTGGACACAGGAGAGAGTTGCAGGTGAGTATGCAGGGGGAGACGAAGACAGCCTCCACGTGGCCTCCCCCGCAAGTAGCTGAAGAGTAGTTGCAAGGTTGCATGCCCTTCAAGCGAAACAAATGTCTTCACAACGTCCACAGCCTAAAGTTCCTACACTAGCGCTTTTCCAGCTAAACATTGAAGGTCTCACCACTGCCAAAATTGAGTGCAGTTGAGAATACTCAGTTGAGTGGACGCAGGAGAGAGTACTCAGTTGAGCAGACGCTGTTGAGTGGACACAGGAGAGAACACGCAGGTGAGTACGCAGTTGAGATTACGCAGTTGAGATTATGCAGGTGAGAGGACGCTGTTAAATGGACGCAGGAGAGAGTACGCAGTTGAGAGTACTCAGTTGAGTGGACGCAGGAGAGAGTACTCAGTTGAGCAGACGCTGTTGAGTGGACACAGGAGAGAACACGCAGGTGAGTACGCAGTTGAGATTACGCAGTTGAGATTATGCAGGTGAGAGGACGCTGTTAAATGGACGCAGGAGAGAGTACGCAGTTGAGAGTACTCAGTTGAGTGGATGCAGGAGAGAGTACTCAGTTGAGCAGACGCTCTGGAGTGGACACAGGAGAGAACACGCAGGTGAGTACGCAGTTGAGATTTTGCAGGTAAGTGGACAATCGACGCAGGAGAGAGTACTCCGTTGAGTGGACACAGGAGAGAGTACGCAGTTGAGAATACTCAGTTGAGTGGACGCAGGAGAGAGTACTCAGTTGAGCAGACACTGTTGAGTGGACACAGGAGAGAACACGCAGGTGAGTACGCTGTTGAGAATGCAGTTGAGATAACGCAGGTGAGAGGACGCAGTTGGGTGGACGCTGTTGAATGGACGCAGGAAAGAGTACGCAGTTAAGAGTACTCAGTTGAGTGGACGCAGGAGTGAGTACTCAGTTGAGCAGACACTGTTGAGTGGACACAGGAGAGAACACGCAGGTGAGTACGCAGTTTAGTATGCAGTTAACGCAGGTGAGAGGACGCAGTTGGTTGGACGCTGTTGAATGGACGCAGGAGAGAGTACGCAGTTGAGAGTACTCAGTTGAGTGGACGCAGGAGTGAGTACTCAGTTGAGCAGACGCTGTTGAGTAGACACAGGAGAGAGTTTGCAGGTGAGTATGCAGTTGAGTATGCAGTTGAGATTATGCAGGTGAGAGGACGCAGTTGAGTGGACAATGGACGCAGGAGAGAATACTCAGTTGAGTGGACGCAGTTGAATGGATGCAGGAGAGAGTACGCAGTTGAGAGTACTCAGTTGAGTGGATGCAGGACAGAATACTCAGTTGAGCAGACGCTGTTTAGTGGACATAGGAGAGAACATGCAGGTGAGTACGCCGTTGAGTATGCAGTTGAGATTACGCAGGTGAGAGGACTCAGTTGGGTGGACGGTGTTGAATGGACGCAGGAGAGAGTACTCAGTTGATTGGACGCAGGAGAGAGTACGCAGTTGAGAGTACTCAGTTGAGAGGACGCAGGAGAGAGTACTCAGTTGAGCAGACGCTGTTGAGTGGACACACGAGAGAACACGCAGGTGAGTACGCAGTTGAGTATGCTGTTGAGATTACGCAGGTGAGAGGACGCAGTTAGGTGGACGCTGTTGAATGGACGCAGTAGAGAGTACTCAGTTGATTGGACGCAGGAGAGAGTACGCAGTTGAGAGTACTCAGTTGAGTGGATGCAGGAGAGAGTACTCAGTTGAGCAGACGCTGTTGAGTGGACACAGGAGAGAGTTGCAGGTGAGTATGCAGGGGGAGACGAAGACAGCCTCCACGTGGCCTCCCCCGCAAGTAGCTGAAGAGTAGTTGCAAGGTTGCATGCCCTTCAAGCGAAACAAATGTCTTCACAACGTCCACAGCCTAAAGTTCCTACACTAGCGCTTTTCCAGCTAAACATTGAAGGTCTCACCACTGCCAAAATTGAGTGCAGTTGAGAATACTCAGTTGAGTGGACGCAGGAGAGAGTACTCAGTTGAGCAGACGCTGTTGAGTGGACACAGGAGAGAACACGCAGGTGAGTACGCAGTTGAGATTACGCAGTTGAGATTATGCAGGTGAGAGGACGCTGTTAAATGGACGCAGGAGAGAGTACGCAGTTGAGAGTACTCAGTTGAGTGGACGCAGGAGAGAGTACTCAGTTGAGCAGACGCTGTTGAGTGGACACAGGAGAGAACACGCAGGTGAGTACGCAGTTGAGATTACGCAGTTGAGATTATGCAGGTGAGAGGACGCTGTTAAATGGACGCAGGAGAGAGTACGCAGTTGAGAGTACTCAGTTGAGTGGATGCAGGAGAGAGTACTCAGTTGAGCAGACGCTCTGGAGTGGACACAGGAGAGAACACGCAGGTGAGTACGCAGTTGAGATTTTGCAGGTAAGTGGACAATCGACGCAGGAGAGAGTACTCCGTTGAGTGGACACAGGAGAGAGTACGCAGTTGAGAATACTCAGTTGAGTGGACGCAGGAGAGAGTACTCAGTTGAGCAGACACTGTTGAGTGGACACAGGAGAGAACACGCAGGTGAGTACGCTGTTGAGAATGCAGTTGAGATAACGCAGGTGAGAGGACGCAGTTGGGTGGACGCTGTTGAATGGACGCAGGAAAGAGTACGCAGTTAAGAGTACTCAGTTGAGTGGACGCAGGAGTGAGTACTCAGTTGAGCAGACACTGTTGAGTGGACACAGGAGAGAACACGCAGGTGAGTACGCAGTTTAGTATGCAGTTAACGCAGGTGAGAGGACGCAGTTGGTTGGACGCTGTTGAATGGACGCAGGAGAGAGTACGCAGTTGAGAGTACTCAGTTGAGTGGACGCAGGAGTGAGTACTCAGTTGAGCAGACGCTGTTGAGTAGACACAGGAGAGAGTTTGCAGGTGAGTATGCAGTTGAGTATGCAGTTGAGATTATGCAGGTGAGAGGACGCAGTTGAGTGGACAATGGACGCAGGAGAGAATACTCAGTTGAGTGGACGCAGTTGAATGGATGCAGGAGAGAGTACGCAGTTGAGAGTACTCAGTTGAGTGGATGCAGGACAGAATACTCAGTTGAGCAGACGCTGTTTAGTGGACATAGGAGAGAACATGCAGGTGAGTACGCCGTTGAGTATGCAGTTGAGATTACGCAGGTGAGAGGACTCAGTTGGGTGGACGCTGTTGAATGGACGCAGGAGAGAGTACTCAGTTGAGTGGACACAGTTGAATGGACGCAGGAGAGAGTACTCAGTTGAGCAGATGCTGTTGAGTGGACACAGGAGAGCGTACGCAGGTGACTACGCAGTTGAGATTACGCAGGTGAGAGGACGCTGTTGAATGGACGCAGGAGAGAGTACGCAGCTGAGAGTACTCAGTTGAGTGGACGCAGGAGTGAGTACTCAGTTGAGCAGACGCTGTTGAGTAGACACAGGAGAGCGTTTGCAGGTGAGTATGCAGTTGCGATTATGCAGGTGAGAGGACGCAGTTGAGTGGACAATGGACGCAGGAGAGAGTACTCAGTTGAGTGGACGCAGTTGAATGGACGCAGGAGAGAGTACACAGTTGAGAGTACTCAGTTGAGTGGATGCAGGAGAGAGTACGCAGTTGAGAGTACTCAGTTGAGTGGACGCAGGAGAGAGTACTCAGTTGAGCAGACACTGTTGAGTGGACAAAGGAGAGAACACGCAGGTGAGTACGCTGTTGAGTATGCAGTTGAGATTACGCAGGTGTGAGGACGCAGTTGGTTGGACGATGTTGAATGGACGCAGGAGTGAGTACTAAGTTGAGTGGACGCAGTTGAATGGACGCAGGAGAGAGTACGCAGTGGAGAGTAATCAGTTGAGTGGACGCAGGAGAGAGTACTCAGTTGAGCAGACGATGTTGAGTGGACACAGGAGAGAACATGCAGGTGAGTACGCAGTTGAGATTTCGCAGTTGAGATTATGCAGGTGAGAGGACGCTGTAAAATGGACGTAGGAGAGAGTACGCAGTTGAGAGTACTCAGTTGAGAGGACGCAGGAGAGAGTACTCAGTTGAGCAGACACTGTTGAGTGGACACACGAGAGAACACGCAGGTGAGTACGCAGTTGAGTATGCAGTTGAGATTACGCAGGTGAGAGGATGCAGTTAGGTGGACGCTGTCGAATGGACGCAGGAGAGAGTACTCAGTTGAGTGGACGCAGGAGAGAGTACGCAGTTGAGAGTACTCAGTTGAGAGGACGCAGGAGAGAGTACTCAGTTGAGCAGACGCTGTTGAGTGGACACAGGAGAGAACACGCAGGTGAGTACGCACTTGAGTATGCAGTTGAGATTACGCAGGTGAGAGGACGCAGTTGGGTGGACGCTGAATGGACGCTGTCGAATGGACGCAGGAGAGAGTACTCAGTTGAGTGGATGCAGGAGAGAGTACGCAGTTGAGAGTACTCAGTTGAGTGGACGCAGGAGAGAGTACTCAGTTGAGCAGACACTGTTGAGTGGACAAAGGAGAGAACACGCAGGTGAGTACGCTGTTGAGTATGCAGTTGAGATTACGCAGGTGTGAGGACGCAGTTGGTTGGACGATGTTGAATGGACGCAGGAGTGAGTACTAAGTTGAGTGGACGCAGTTGAATGGACGCAGGAGAGAGTACGCAGTGGAGAGTAATCAGTTGAGTGGACGCAGGAGAGAGTACTCAGTTGAGCAGACGATGTTGAGTGGACACAGGAGAGAACACGCAGGTGAGTACGCAGTTGAGATTTCGCAGTTGAGATTATGCAGGTGAGAGGACGCTGTAAAATGGACGTAGGAGAGAGTACGCAGTTGAGAGTACTCAGTTGAGAGGACGCAGGAGAGAGTACTCAGTTGAGCAGACGCTGTTGAGTGGACACAGGAGAGAACACGCAGGTGAGTACGCAGTTGAGATTATGCAGGTGAGAGGACGTTGTTAAATGGACGCAGGAGAGAGTACGCAGTTGAGAGTACTCAGTTGAGTGGACGCAGGAGAGAGTACTCAGTTGAGCAGACGCTGTTGAGTGGACACAGGAGAGCGTACGCAGTTGAGTACGCAGTTAAGATTACGCAGGTGAGAGGACGCAGTTGAGTGAATGCTGTTGAATGGACGCAGGAGAGAGTACGCAGTTGAGAGTACTCAGTTGAGTGGACGCAGGAGAGAGTACTCAGTTGAGCAGACGCTGTTGAGTGGACACAGGAGAGAGTATGCAGTTGAGATTACGCAGGTGAGAGGATGCTGTTGAGTGGACACAGGAGAGAGTACACAGTTGAGAGGACGCAGGAGAGAGTACTCAGTTGAGCAGACACTGTTGAGTGGACACACAAGAGAACACGCAGGTGAGTACGCAGTTGAGATTACGCAGGTGAGAGGACGCAGTTAGGTGGACGCTGTTGAATCGACGCAGGAGAGAGTACTCAGTTGAGTGGACGCAGGAGAGAGTACGCAGTTGAGAGTACTCAGTTGAGTCGATGCAGGAGAGAGTACTCAGTTGAGCAGACACTGTTGAGTGGACACAGGAGAGAACACGCAGGTGAGTACTCTGTTGAGTATGCAGTTGAGATTACGCAGGTATGAGGACGCAGTTGGTTGGACGATGTTGAATGGACGCAGGAGTGAGTACTAAGTTGAGTGGACCCAGGAGTGAGTACTAAGTTGAGTGGACGCAGTTGAATGGACGCAGGAGAGAGTACGCAGTTGAGAGTAATCAGTTGAGTGGACGCAGGAGAGAGTACTCAGTTGAGCAGACGATGTTGATTGGACACAGGAGAGAACACGCAGGTGAGTACGCAGTTGAGTATGCAGTTGAGATTACGCAGGTGAGAGGACGCAGTTAGGTGGACGCTGTTGAATGGACGCAGGAGAGAGTACTCAGTTGAGTGGACGCAGGAGAGAGTACGCAGTTGAGAGTACTCAGTTGAGTGGATGCAGAAGAGAGTACTCAGTTGAGCAGACGCTGTTGAGTGGACACAGGAGAGAACACGCAGGTGAGTACGCAGTTGAGATTACGCAGTTGAGATTATGCAGGTGAGAGGACACTGTTAAATGGACGCAGGACAGAGTACTCAGTTGAGTGGACGCAGTTGAATGGACTGCAACAGAGAGTACGCAGTTGAGCAGACGCTGTTGAGTGGACACAGGAGAGAGTTTGCAGGTGAGTACGCAGTTGAGTGGACACAGTTGAATGGACGCAGGAGAGAGTACTCAGTTAAGTGGATGCAGGAGAAAGTACTCAGTTGAGTGAATGCTGTTCAGTGGACACAGTAGAGAGTACTTCAGCGTACTCTGATGAGTGGACGCAGGAGATATTACTCAGTTGAGCAGATGCTGCTGAGTGGACACAGGAGAGAGTATGCGAGAGAGTACTCAGTTGAGTGGACACAATTGAATGGACGAAGGAGAGAGTTCGCAGTTGAGAGTACTCAGTTGAGCGGACGCAGTTGAATGGACGCAGGAGAGAGTACTCAGTTAAGTGGATGCAGGAGAAAGTACTCAGTTGAGTGAATGCTGTTCAGTGGACACAGTAGAGAGTACTCAGTTGAGTGGATACAGTTGAATGGACACAGGAGAGAGTATGCGATAGAGTACTCAGTTGAGTTGACGCAGTTGAATGTACACAGTTGAATGGACGCAGGAGAGAGTACGCCATTGAGAGTACTCAGTTGAGTCAACGCAGCAGAGAGTACTCAGTTGAGCAGATGCTGTTGAGTAGACACAGGAGAGAGTATGCAGGTGAGTAAGCATTTGAGATTACACAGGTGAGAGGACGCTGTTGAGTGGACACAGGTGAGAGTACTCAGTTGAGCGGACGCAGTTGAATGGACGCAGGAGAGAGCACTCATTTGAGTGGACGCAGGAGAGAGTACCCGGTTGAGAAGACGCTGTTGATTGGACACAGGAGAGAGTATGCGAGAGAATACTCAGTTGAGTGGATGCAGTTGAATGTACACAGTTGAATGGATGCAGGAGAGAGTACGCCATTGACAGTACTCAGTTGAGTCGACGCAGGAGAGAGTACTCAGTTGACCAGATGCCGTTGAGTGTACACAGGAGAGAGTATGCAGGTGAGTAAGCATTTGACATTACGCAGGTGAGAGGACGCTGTTGAGTGGACACAGGAGAGAGTACGCAGTTGAATGGACGCAGGAGAGAGTACTCAGTTGAGTGGACCCAGGAGAGAGCACTCAGTTGAGTGGATGCTGTTCAGTGGACGCAGGGGAGAGTACTCATTTGAGTGGACACAATTGAATGGACGCAGGAGAGAGTACGCCATTGAGAGTACTCAGTTGAGTGGACGTAGGAGAGAGTACTCAGTTGAGCTGACGCTGTTTAGTGGACACAGGAGAGAGTATGCAAAAGAGTACTCAGTTGAGTGGACGCGGTTGAATGTTCACAAGTTGAATGGATGCAGGAGAGAGTACTCAGTTGAGTCGACGCAGGAGAGAATACTCAGTTGAGCAGACGCTGTTTAGTGGACGCAGGAGAGAGTACTCAGTTGAGTGGACGCAGGAGAGAGTACTCAGTTGAGCGGATGCAGTTGAATGGTCGCAGGAGAGAGCACTCAGTTGAGTGGATGCTGTTCAATGGACGCAGGAGAGAGTACTCATTTGAGTGGACACACTTGAATGGACGCAGGAGAGAGTAGGCTGTTCAGAGTACTCAATTGAGTGGATGCAGGAGAGAGTACTCAGTTGAGCAGATGCTGTTGAGTGGACACAGGAGAGAGTACTCAGTTGAGCAGATGCTGTTGAGTGGACACAGGAGAGAGTATGCAGGTGAGTAAGCAGTTGAGATTACGCAGGTGAGAGGACGCTGTTGAGTGGACACAGGAGAGAGTACACAGTTGAGAGTACTCAGTTGAGCGGACGCAGTTGAATGGACGCAGGAGAGAGTACTCAGTTGAGTGGATGCAGGAGAGAGTACTCAGTTGAGTGGACACAGTTGAATGGACACAGGAGAGAGTACGCAGTTCAGCGTACTCTGATGAGTGGACGCAGGAGAGATTACTCAGTTGAGCAGATGCTGCTGAGTGGACACAGGAGAGAGTATGCGAGAGAGTACTCAGTTGAGTGGACACAATTGAATGGACGAAGGAGAGAGTTCGCAGTTGAGAGTACTCAGTTGAGCAGACGCAGTTGAATGGAGGCAGGAAAGAGCACTCAGTTGAGTGGATGCTGTTCAATGGACGCAGGAGAGAGAGCTCATTTGAGTGGACACATTTGAATGGACGCAGGAGAGAGTAGGTGTAACGTTTGCTCCGCCCCAACCTGGGTGAGATCTGTTTTCCTTAGTTTTGGTTTTAGTTGCATCTCCGCAGTGTTCTTCTGTCACGCCCCCTGATCCTACCGCCCATTATTAGTCTCAATCAGCTGTTTACGTTTAATGTCCTGATTTGTTTGGTTTATATTCCCGTGTGCCCAGTCCTTCCTTGTGAGTCATTCTGGTGTGTACTGTTGCTAGTGTTCGTATGTTCTGTTCCCCGTGTTTTGATATTTGGACCTGTCCTTGGTATTTAAACTGTGAATATTGCGTGTTCGGTGTTTGGTTGATAGTATCAGGTTTGTTTTGTGTTGCTTTATAGATCGTCCCATGTTGGGTGTTGTGATCATTCTTGAGTTCGCTCGTTATAGTCCTTCGAGTGTTAGTCAGTACGGTTAGTCTCTTTTGTAAGGTCTATTTGGCGGTGTTTCGGTTTATTGTATATTTCATCTAGAGTGTGTTTTGTTTGTCTGTTGGTTGTATAAGAACTTGTTCGTCATATGTGTATTTTCTGTTGTGCCTGAGAGGTGTTACCTGATTAATCTGTGTACTAGTATACACGCTAAGAGTTTTACTGTTACATTCACAGAGTTTCGGTGTCTGAAAGCTCTGAGTGTTTATGTGAATGTAATGCCTCGCCGTTCAAGAGTGATTCGAGCCAATCTAAGTAGGAGACAGGAGGAAACTCCCCCTCCTACTAATAAATCTGACTCTCAGCAGCATTTGTGTCCTTCTCCTAGTTCTTGCATGTTACAGAATGACTCACCATTTTCGGACACAGCGCGAGAGTCTGACGTTAGTTCTACGGTTGTGGAGGGAGAAATACATAACGCTCTTTTGGTAGCCACTCCGTTGAAGGACTCGAGCCCGGACGTATTGTATCAGGGTAAGACCGACTTAGTTGATGAGAAAATGTCTTTTACAGACCGATTAGACGCATTGCAGTCGGAATTATTAATATTAGATCCTCTGGGTAAACCTGTCGTGCTTCCCTCAGTAATGGCATGCCCCAGTATCTTTAGCGGCGAGAGCGGTCAGATTAACGTCTTTATAATGCAATGCGAGATCTATTTGCAAAATTTGACGTGTCCGAGACCGCCGGATGACGTTCTTGTCCTTTTTGTGAGGTCATTTCTGAGAGGAAAGGCTCGAGACTGGGCGGATATCGTTTTAGCCAATCGAGGAAAGGAGGCGTTGACGGTAGATGGGTTCTTTCGGTTTCTGAAAGACTGGTTTTTGGGTGCGGGATCTGTGCCAGCTGTCCGTGGTGAAGGGATAAAACCCAGGGCAGTCCCTTGTACACCTTTGCCCCTAAAGGAGAGGAGAAGAGAAAGTAGCCTCATGTGTTGCCAAAAGTCTTTCCAGTCTAAGGGTGATGACCCGATCCAGTACGTAGGGTGGAGACGAGGGTTATGCAGCCCTACTCCAACCGCTCCCCCTATTCCCCTGTCTGATTCCAAAGACTTTCCTTTGGCAAGTAAACCTAGTTCCAAGGCTGCCTTACTGCCTGATCAGCTAGACTCTGTGATGGCTCTGTTGACCATGGAACCGGTCTCCGGGACTTCTTCGTCTTCCGCGCTTGTAGGCGCTTCCTCGTCTGTTACTTCCTCCAGTGTCTCCCCGTTGGCCAACTCATCCACGTCTCCTGTGACCCACGGCGGGTCTTCCACGTCTCCTGTGACTCACGGCGGGTCTTCCACGTCTCCTGTGACTCACGGCGGGTCTTCCACGTCTCCTGTGACTCACGGCGGGTCTTCCACGTCTCCTGTGACTCACGGCGGGTCTTCCACGTCTCCTGTGACTCATGGCGGGTCTTCCACGTCTCCTGTGACCCACGGCGGGTCTTCCACGTCTCCTGTGACCCACGGCGGGTCTTCCACGTCTCCTGTGACTCACGGCGGGTCTTCCACGTCTCCTGTGACTCACGGCGGGTCTTCCACGTCTCCTGTGACTCATGGCGGGTCTTCCACGTCTCCTGTGACTCATGGCGGGTCTTCCACGTCTCCTGTGACTCATGGCCGGCCTTCCACGTCTCCTGTGACTCATGGCCGGTCTTCCACGTCTCCTGTGACTCATGGCCGGTCTTCCACGTCTCCTGTGACCCTGAAGGCAGCTGCTACTGCCGCGCTCTCCAGCGTCGCCCCAGCTGCCGCGCTCTCCAGCGTCGCCCCGGCTGCCGCGCTCTCCAGCGTCGCCCCGGCTGCCGCGCTCTCCAGCGTCGCCCCGGCTGCCGCGCTCTCCAGCGTCACCCCGGCTGCCGCGCTCTCCAGCGTCACCCCGGCTTCCACCGTCGCCACGCCGGCCCCGAGTGGCTCCTGGTCTACCTCTATACCTGCCTCGGACCTTCAGCCTGTTGGTGAGTCGGAGGCTCATCAGGGACCGGAGTCTCTTCCTGAGGCCTGTTTGGGACCCGTTCCAGCTTCTCATGTCTGTGTGGGACCTGCAGGGACTGCTTTGCCTGCCTGTGCACCTGACCTTCGGACTGGTTTTGTTTCTCCGAATACCTGTTCTTTGATCTTGCCCATGTTGCCTATGTTACCGTGTTCTATTCCTGGGTTTTTGTTGGTTCCAGTTGTTGTTTATGAGTATGTAAAAGTTCAAGTGTCAGTACCTGTGGTTGTGTTTGGTTCTGTAATTTGTGTCCCCGTTCCTATGTCAGTTCCTCATATTGTTACTCGGTTTGTTCCTGTCCATGTTTCTGTTATTTTTGAAATTATTGTCTCTGTTTTTTCTTCATCTGTTCATGATTGTTCTTCCGTGTCTAAGTCTGCAACGGCCCAGTCCCCTGAGGTTTTGGATCCTGTGTGCTCTACCTGTCCCCTTTGGTCTGGTTCTAGTTCGGGTTTGTCCAGCCCTTCGTCAGGTTCTGTTCCCCAACCTGATCCAACTTTTCACACGGTGTTTCCGTCGGTTGTCGGTCCCCCTAGCTCTGTCCCTGTCCAGTCCCCTAAGGTTGAATCTCGGTTCGTACGTCCTGTGTCGTGGTTTCTACCTTTGGCTGACTCTTCTGGTTTTGGTTCTGTCTGCCCTCCATTTTTCTCTGGTTGTTGCCCTTAGTGGTTTGAGGTGTGTTGGGTTTGTTTTGGTGTTGGCGGCCTGTTTTGTGCCTGCCTTGGTTTAGTGTAATTGGTCTTCGGTGGTTCGATGTCTGGATGTACCCCGGCCCCTGCTTTGTTCTCTGGGGGGGGGGGGGGTGTTTTCTTGCGTGCCCCAGTGTGGCACGCTTTTGTGGGGGGTACTGTAACGTTTGCTCCGCCCCAACCTGGGTGAGATCTGTTTTCCTTAGTTTTGGTTTTAGTTGCATCTCCGCAGTGTTCTTCTGTCACGCCCCCTGATCCTACCGCCCATTATTAGTCTCAATCAGCTGTTTACGTTTAATGTCCTGATTTGTTTGGTTTATATTCCCGTGTGCCCAGTCCTTCCTTGTGAGTCATTCTGGTGTGTACTGTTGCTAGTGTTCGTATGTTCTGTTCCCCGTGTTTTGATATTTGGACCTGTCCTTGGTATTTAAACTGTGAATATTGCGTGTTCGGTGTTTGGTTGATAGTATCAGGTTTGTTTTGTGTTGCTTTATAGATCGTCCCATGTTGGGTGTTGTGATCATTCTTGAGTTCGCTCGTTATGGTCCTTCGAGTGTTAGTCAGTACGGTTAGTCTCTTTTGTAAGGTCTATTTGGCGGTGTTTCGGTTTATTGTATATTTCATCTAGAGTGTGTTTTGTTTGTCTGTTGGTTGTATAAGAACTTGTTCGTCATATGTGTATTTTCTGTTGTGCCTGAGAGGTGTTACCTGATTAATCTGTGTACTAGTATACATGCTAAGAGTTTTACTGTTACATTCACAGAGTTTCGGTGTCTGAAAGCTCTGAGTGTTTATGTGAATGTAATGCCTCGCCGTTCAAGAGTAATTCGAGCCAATCTAAGTAGGAGACAGGAGGAAACTCCCCCTCCTACTAATAAATCTGACTCTCAGAAGCATTTGTGTCCTTCTCCTAGTTCTTGCATGTTACAGTAGGCAGTTGAGAGTACTCAGTTGAGCGGACATAGTTGAGAGTACGCAGTTCAGAGTACTCAGTTGAGCAGATGCTGTTGAGTGGACACAGGAGAGAGTATGCGAGAGAGTACTCAGTTGAGTGGACGCAGTTGAATGGACGCAGGAGAGAGCACTCAGTTGAGTGGATGCTGTTCAGTGGACGCAGAAGAGAGTACTCATTTGAGTGGACACAGTTGAATGGACGCAGGAGAGAGTACGCAGTTGAGAGTACTCAGTTGAGCGGACGCAGTTGAATGGACGCAGGAGAGAGCACTCAGTTGAGTGGATGCTGTTCAGTGGACGCAGGAGAGAGTACTCATTTGAATGGACACAGTTGAATGGACACAGGAGATTGTACGCAGTTCAGAGTACTCAGTTGAGTGGACGCAGGAGAGAGTACTCAGTTGAGCAGAAGCTGTTGAGTGGACACAGGAGAGAGTACACAGTTGAGAGTACTCAGTTGAGCGGACACAGTTGAATGGATGCAGGAGAGAGTACTCAGTTGAGTGGATGCAGGAGAGAGTACTCAGTTGAGCGGACGCAGTTGAACGGACGCAGGAGAGAGCACTCAGTTGAGTGGATGCTGTTCAGTGGACGCAGGAGAGAGTAGTCATTTGAGTGGACACATTTGAATGGATGCAGGAGAGAGTAGGCAGTTGAGAGTACTCAGTTGAGTGGACACAGTTGAATGGACGCAGGAGAGAGTACGCAGTTGAGCAGATGCTGTTGAGTGGACACAGGAGAGAGTACACAGTTGAGAGTACTTAGTTGAGCGGACGCAGGGGAGAGTACTCAGTTGAGCGGACACAGTTGAATGGACGCAAGATGGGAACCCCAGATAGCCTACATTTTTCCTTTAAGCCAAATGACATAGATGGTTGGGGGGCCCTGATGACTGGTTTGAGAACCTTGGCTTTAATTTAAAGTACAGGACAGAAATGCAGGGTCTTTTTGGAAATGTAAATGGTAATATTGTCACAACAAAACCAACATCAATTTAATAAAATGAATGTCTTTATTCACAGCTACATACCTGCTGCAGTAACCTACAACCTTTGAGCAAACATTCATTTTATATCATTCCATTGACTGAGTGGAAATCAGTGGCACCTTTATGATGGACTGGCAAAACAAAAAAAAATTGGATTTGGGGACACAATCGCTACACCTCCAGATATTAAACATTTCTTCACACAAACGTGCAGTGTGGAAATGTTGTACTGTTAAGGGTAAGTATTCCTTACAAATATGACTGATAAGCTTACAAAAACAAAATGTATGGTTATCATAACAATTTGACTATTACATGGCATTATGTGGCTTGCTGTAGCACAATGGCTTAATGTATTGTAACACTGGAAGAATATGCTTTGTAATATTATGACCTGCAATATTATGACCGTCACCGGTCGCGACGCATCATGTATAAACCAAGCTTGACGCGGCTCGGGGATTACGGCACGTGCAGCGCCGTGCGCAGTGCCCAAGTGCCTTTACATTTAAATTGTAATGGTCCAATTAAGGTAATTAAAAAACCAGGACATTTCCTCACTTAAAAAAAAACCCGGGACAGAGGGAAATACGGACGTTTGGTCGCCCTACACAGTAGACCAGGGGTGTCCACAAATTTTCAGGGGGGGGGGGGGGGTGGCGAACGTAAATTCTTACCGGGGCGGTGTATATACAACCGTCAGAGCAGACCGGTCGATCGCGAAGGAAGTGTTGGTCGATAGCGAAGGAATCGACGTAATGAGCATCCCTGCAGTAGACAAATAATTTTTGACACTTACAGTTAAACTGCAGTTAGCAGCGAACGTAAATTCTTACCGGGGCGGTCAGAGCAGACCGGTCGATCGCGAAGGAAGTGTTGGTCGATAGCGAAGGAATCGACGTAATGAGCATCCCTGCAGTAGACAAATAATTTTTGACACTTACAGTTAAACTGCAGTTAGCAGCGAATGACTCGATGTGCATATTACTATTACGAGTGCCATCATATCGCTTGTGTTTTTCAGATTTCATATGAGAATCCAGCGCTTTACAGCCCATTGTACCAAGTTTGAATGTTTTTCGGCAAGTTCATATCACGCCTCATACGAATCACTGGAATGTTTCAGTCAGCCACAATATTTTTCATCCTCCAGCCACTTCACTGAATGGACATTTACCCATGTCTGTATCGGAGCCTTGTATTGTTGTTCCCGCCGCAGCCCTCAAATAAAAGCAGCTTGTTAGCCAGCTAAAGCATCGTCGGCTGTTTCCACCTGTTAGGTGACGATCGAACTACAGTACTGCCATTAGGCGGAGTATACGGCGGTGCGGAAATGATCATTAGTGTGGGATATACATCGGTAACAGAAAAACTGAGCAACACACTTATAATTCCAGACAGTGGCGTGCACAGACATTTTGGGGGGCAAGTGCTCCGGGGGGGGGGGGGGGGGGGGGGGGGGGGGGGTGAAGGGCACTTTATAGCGCACGTGGAACACTTCATTATGAAAAAAATTACAAGTACATGTTGAATGAAATTTGACTTTTATTTGTCACATTCTCTAAACGTGAGTTTTCAATGGAGAAAAAGTCACGCATCCAACTGATATAATTAATATCCAATATACAGTCATGTCCTTCAGGTAAGTTCTGTTTACCCTCCACTGTCTGCAGGCCTTGTTGCATAAATTTTGCAATTAGTAAATCAATATAGGCCTACAATTAAGACAGTAAAAGACCGTAAAGTAGGAGAAGGAGTTATAGGCTACTGAGTGTTGTCATTACATGAATGCAGATGGACATTTTTCACAGGTAATGGGGAACTTCCCGTTTCTTCTTTCACAAATGAATGTAATTTATGTTGCCTACCAAGACCTATACAACTGAAGACGTTCAGCTTAACACATAGATTTGCAAACTCTACCTTAATTATTTGTATGTGGTCGTCCTCACGTTATCTATCATTGATTTGGGCTAGTGCGACTAGTTTATCAGGTGACCAGTCGGCTAAAAATGCTTAGTAGTTTAGTTCTGTATGAGACATTTTACAACACAAGAAAATGATTTCACGTTGGGCTTAGAGGGCAAACGGTACGATTTGACTTGATGTGTATGTGACCTGGCTGGTGGGGACGGGAGAAGAAGTCTATCTGTGAGCGTGTGTGCTGTGCTGAAGACGCTTCCTTCACCTCGCTGAACTGAACTGCTGCAGCGCATCTGGTGTTAAAGGAAGAGAGAGGTCGGGTGTGTGTGAGGTGGTGTGTAACGAGGCTCGCGCCACGGAGCGAGGAGGTGGACACAAACGCTGAGAAGAGCGAGATTTATTAAAGGATATTCCATCATCATCATCGTCAGAAAACCAGTCCGGGTCCATAACGGGAGGGCAGTCAGAGAAACAGGCATAGATGGGCATAATGAACACGAGGAAACACAACCAGGTAGGGAGACACAGAGAACAAGAAATAAACGGGCGAAACACAGAAAAACGAAAGCACGGGATCAGGTACACAAACTAACAGCATGTACAAACATCCAAACAGTCAAAACAACCGACGAGGGACAAGGGACACTCAGGGACTATATATACAAGACTTTAAACAGGGAACAGGTGCGGGCAATGACACGGGGGTGTGGTAACAAACGAGGAATCACGGAGACAAACGAGCGGGGCGGGATAAACAGGCACGGAATACAGACATAAGGGAATCCACAGTGACAGCTAGGGGAGGGGCCGCGGCCATACGTGACAGTACCCCCCCTCAAAGCGTGCCACTCCGGGGCACGCGAGGGCAGACAGGACAGGAACCAGACTAGGACCGGACAGGGAACCACGGAACACGGCGAGGGACAGGGACAGCAGACACGGGACAGACCGGAGGAACAGACCAGGGGAAAGCAGGGCACGGAGACCGGGGCATGGCAGGGACAGAGAAACCAGAGACTGACCAGGAGCTGGGCTGGGGCATGGCGGTACACGGGGCACAGGGAGACCGGACAGGGCAAGGAGCAGGAGCAGGGCTGGACAGTACAGGACCGGGGACAGACACGGGAGTGGGGCCAGGGGACAAGGCAGAGGCAAACACTGAGGTGAAGACAGCATGGACCACAGAGACAGGCATGGGCACAAAGCGGGTCGTGACTTGGGGAACAGACACGGGGACAGGGACCTGGAGGAACTGACCAGACACAAACACAGAGACGGGTACAAGGACACGAACAGGCACACACATAGGAACTGGGACCAACAAATCCAGGGACAGAACACGGGAGCAAGGGGAACACGGGTACAGAGGCAGGTGTACAGGGCAGAGCAGAGGGCACATAAAGTCCGGGCCCAATAGAGGGCAGCACAGTCTCTGGAGGAACAGGCGCGGTCCGCTGACGGGCAGCGGGAACAGGCGGCGTCCGCTGGCGGGCAGCGGGAACAGGAGCCGGCAGACAGGCAGCGGGAACAGGCGCCGGCGTGGACGACCCCTCCTGGGTCGCGGAGACAGGAACCGGCATGGACGACCCCTCCTGGGTCGCGGAGACAGGAACCGGCGTGGGTGAGACGCCCTCGGGGGGCGGAACCACCGGGCTGATGTCCTCGGGGGGCGGGACCACCAGGCTGACGTCCTCGGGGGGCGGGACCGCCTTACTGACGTCACCGGGGGGCGGGACCGCCTTACTGACGTCACCGGGGGCCCGAGCCGGCCACTCTTGGGTTGAGTGGCCACTACTCCCCCCCAAAAAATTCTTGGGCGTCTCTATGGGAGAGGCTGGCAGGATCGAAGGAGGGAGGAGCTCCTCAGGGTAGGTGACGACCTCATGCGTGGTGGCAGCGGGGCTCTGAACTGGGGGCGTGGTCTTCCTCCTTCCCCGGTCTGGTCTGCGCCTGGAAGAACATACAGACACAACTGCTTCTCGGTGGCTTTCATTGTGACTCCGCCTCGTCGGAGGCATCGGGAGCTCACAATGGCTTTTGAAAGCCAACCGAGAGCCAAGCCAACGCTCGTCTGCACATTCATTCCGTCTGCCCGAATCTCGCGCTACAGGTTGCTCCTCCCTATAGCGTGTATCGAGTCGGGCAGACCCATAGCGCTTATCAGGGAGCTTGTCGCTAAAGCCAGAAACCGAAAGTGATTTCGCTTTGTTTTTACCGCGATGAGACTCCCCTGTACCCACAGCGCAAGGGGAATTCCTGTCTCTGGTTTGTTCGCGCTGTAACACCGGAGAGTCGAACCGAATTAAACCAGTCAACATCTCATTACAGCGGTTGAACTTACCAGAGTCTCGCTCTCTCGCTGTGTCCTTGTGTGGTCGGTTGTTATGTAACGAGGCTCGCGCCACGGAGCGAGGAGGTAGACACAAACGCTGAGAAGAGCGAGATTTATTAAAGGATATTCCATCATCATCGTCAGAAAACCAGTCCGGGTCCATAACGGGAGGGCAGTCAGAGAAACAGGCATAGATGGGCATAATGAACACGAGGAAACACAACCAGGTAGGGAGACACAGAGAACAAGAAATAAACGGGCGAAACACAGAAAAACGAAAGCACGGGATCAGGTACACAAACTAACAGCATGTACAAACATCCAAACAGTCAAAACAACCGACGAGGGACAAGGGACACTCAGGGACTATATATACAGGACTTTAAACAGGGAACAGGTGCGGGCAATGACACGGGGGTGTGGTAACAAACGAGGAATCACGGAGACAAACGAGCGGGGCGGGATAAACAGGCACGGAATACAGACATAAGGGAATCCGGAGTGACAGCTAGGGGAGGGGCCGCGGCCATATGTGACATGGTGGCTCATTTCAGGGCATTGTTTTTAATCGCTCAGGTTTTCTAAAGATCATTTCAAACCGACCTCAGTAAAATGATAATAATAATAAAAAATTTAAACAAAACGAAGTTTCAAAAGGGCACTTTCGTTGATAAAGGGCAGAGTTGGTGGTGCTTTAGCACCACCTGATGTCTATGTGTGCACGTCACTGGTCAAGAGTGAACTTGAGAAGCTGTCCCGACGCCATGTTGAACGTGCGGCTGGTGAAAACCGGAAGTGGTGATACACTGCTTCGCCGAACACTTCCGCTATTGGATTCCGCGTTGATAAAGGGGGGGGGGTCCTGCGCCACTTCACGCTTCAACTTTTGTGAATTCACTCTTTCACGGGTTTTTATAAGTTATTAATGGGGAAAAATAATTCGTGGGTTTTCACTTTTTTGTTGTCTGCGGAATTCGATCGGCGGAAAAAATATATATTTTATGATTTTTTTACATGACAAAATCCCAAAATGTATAAAAATATATTACAAGTACCAATTCTACCAATTAACAAGGAATGTTATAAATAATAAAATAGTAGGAATGACAGTAAATAGTGCATATTTACTCTCGGAAACGAGAACCAGCATCACTTGCCTGAGACGCTACTCGCCTACATGAGATTGTACACACGACTGCTCGCTGGACAAGCACACATGCACAGAACAGTGTGGGAACGGTTATTAAGGGAATGGGAAAGGTTTATGTAAAGGTGTGGGGAGGGTTTATAAAGACTTAATATAGTGTATAAATACTTAAATAAATATACCGTTTCTATTTTCGTTATTGCGGGTAGTTCTGGAATCTCCAGAATGCGATAAAGGAGGGATTACTGTATTTGTAATGTAATTATTTCCTATAATAAACCCAACATTTAATTGCAATTTTTTATTTATAATTTTTCTACAACACTCTCGTCTCCTGGTCCACGAGGCCGTGAACTAAACTGAAACATGAACCGTTCAGCCGTGTATCAGTTCAGGCTGGATAGGCTACTTTCGCGAGTGACCATAGCGCGCGACTCCGCACACCTCGCGCACAACTTCTGTGCAGTGTTGTCCGAAACGATATGTGGTAGTATAAAGAAACACCCCTCAAAAACAGGGGAATGAACATTTACCTGATGAATTTTAATGTTGCATTGTGTTTCAGGTTTGAAAAGTGCTGGAATTTAGGCTAAAGTACTAAAGTAAAGAAAATGCTTGAAATTGTAACTACTTGGTTTCACAACAAATATCTGTCTGACTGAACAGTTCTCCTGTATTATGTTAACAAATACGAGCCTCTTGTAATTCCAGGACGAAACATGAGATAAGACGTTAAGATTGGGCGTTTAAATAATGTGATAAAAAGCGAATTATTTCGAATAATTTCGAGTATATGTATTTAACTAAGTTAAGTTTAACGTGCTGGGAAATATAGAAATGGACCTTTATAGTGACGTACAAGTGCAGGTGTATGAAACCGGCAAACATGACTTGTTCATTGCGCTGAAACGCGGTGCGCGCGAAGTTTACAAACTTCGAGAGGTGCGCGACTTCGCGAAGCGGTGAACGAATCTTTTGAACGAATCTTTTTAGTGAACTGATCCTAATGATTCAGTTCATCTAAAAGAACAGTTTTGCCTATCACTAACACAGATTTAGTGTGAGAATTGTGCTGTTATCAGCACGGATAGAACACTTCCCAACAAATCAGATTGTGAGGTGCGAACTAATTGTTGTATAAATTGTGATTAAGAACAGGGCTGCCCTCACTGACGCCGCTCAGGTCAGTAGCGAGAGAGAGAGATAGAGAGAGAGAGGGAAGGAGGGAAGGGATGGGTGATACTGATGTTCAAGTCACAAGTGTGCCAATGTGTGTGATGTTAAAGTATTTATTACATGTTTTATTGTGTATTAGGTGTTGAGGCAGTACTGTGAGAGAGAGAGTGGCAGACACAGCCAGAACAGTCAGTAACATAGGGCACAACCCAAAAGGGGCCAATCCCTTTTGTAGATCAGGAAAAGAAAGTAAAGATATTAACACTAACGCTAGTGCCTGTTTGTTACAGAGATGGAGAGACTGATGAAGTTGAAATACCTGAAGTTCATAATGACGATGGAAATATGTAATGAAAAGATGGCCTATGAAAGAAAAAGGTTGCACTATTGCGAACATCAAACACGAGAGATGGGTTGAGATTGAACAGGAAATTAGTGAAATGCAGAGAAGGATGGAAAAGGAAAGAGACGAGGAAGGAAGAAAATGGATAAAAGACGGGAGAAGTTTCAAAATAAAAAGGACGATGATTTGTTGCAAAAATATTTGGAGATAATTCAAGAAGAAATAACAACATCTGATGAATTGAAGAAAATAAAAGAGGAAAGAAAACAACCCATTTGGGGAGAGAGGCAGAGCGAGAGAGAGCAGAAAACTGTTGTTACAAACAACAGCTGCTAAAGGTGATGGGCCCAAAGTCAAGAGCAAGTGGAGAAGGCTGATTGGTTGGCTCAACACGAAGACGGAGAAAAGCACAAGGAAGTAGAGGCGACATGGAAACGTGTTTAGCTCTATCCGTAAGTGTGTCTTAAAAAAACACTTTACAGACATTGTCATTCTACAGAATTAATACCACTTAAATCCATTATGCCATTATAGTTTGATGTAATTAAGGCCTTTTTAAACAGTGCATAGTGTATGTTAACGTGCACCACATAAAACCCAGAATCAGTGTGTTAGATGAAGAAAAAGAGAGAAAAAGAGAAAAGAGAGAGCAGATGAATTTCAACCAGTTTTCAACAAGTTTTCTCTTGGCTCAGGTTCCGCAGAAGAAGAGGAGACGGCTGATGAAACAGGAGCAGAAGAGACAGGTGTGGGAGAAAGAAGAGACGGCTGATGAAACAGGAGCAGAAGAGACAGGTGTGGGAGGCTCAATGGAGAAAGTGGGAGGAGAAAAGGGCAGAGAAGAAGGCAGAACATAAAGCAAAGAAGGAAGCAGTGGGCTTCCAGACCTGCAAGAGAGGGTCAGAAAAGCAACAGCCCTCCACTGCTGTAGAAAGTGGGAGGGGCACAGGCCCTGCAGAGCTGGAGGAAAGTGGGAGGAGCCAAACCCCTCTTTTACTGGTGGGAGGTGGAAGGAGCCAAACTCCTGTAGTACCGGTTGAAGATGGGAGGAGCCAAAGACCTCCACTGCCTGACAGACTGAGAGGAGTGAGAGTGTGCTGTTCTAGACTGTTTTGGAGATTATTTCCCCTTGTTCAATGATGACTAATAAACCATGTTTGAATTATGTAAATTAATCATGTTGTTTGCTGCCAAGTTCTTCACTAACTTCATAATTTACATTTATAATAAATAATGTGTGTACAGAATAAACAAATTATGAACAAATGCAAATGACACCAAATCAACCAAAGTCCAACATCAGTATGCATGAAGGAGACATGACAGTTCTTCATAATGAGTATGTGAATGCAGACAGGTTAAATAGATACTTATAATTAGGAGCAGGTGTAGTATCTTCAATAATCTTGGAGGAACACAGGAGTTGGCCCTGATTGGTTGAGAGTGCTGGACTGACGGGTCAGTTGGGAGCATGTGACTAATGGGAAATGGAAACAGGTACCGAGGGCATGACAACCACTCACTGAGTTTAAATCACACAGGTAATCTTTACGCTATAAGAAGCCTGCAGCTGAGGGCACTTTATATCCACTCAGAAATCAAGCAACACTCATATGTGAAATGAGAGGACCAGACTGTCAGTGTGAGATTCACTTCTTACAGCAGGTAGGGGTGTGTAATGGAGGGGAGTCTGATGGCATCCCTAATAATGTAGGCGGTGTATGTACCTTCCTCAAACAGGCAGGTGTGTACAGGGAGAAGGAGCCTTCATAAAGGAATTCAGGAGTTGAAAAACTATGATTGATCCACCAGATGGCGCCAGTTGACTATCAAGTACTTGAATCAAGGAAAGATCCCTAACTCGGCGTCAGGTTTTATATTTATTCATTAAATTTGAGTGCAGCAAGACATTTTTAAGTAAATATGAGAATGAGATCATAATTTTAACTTTCATTGTTTTGTGTAATCAAGTTTCTCGTACATAGAGTAACGTGTTATTTATGAAGCATTTGAGTTTTGCCTGACCCAAGACCTTACAGGCATACAGCAGGCCTCTTAAATTGCTGCTCTGCATCATTTGACCTGTGCGCACCACTCCATGTGTCATGTTTCCAGTTGGATTTGAGGCATTAAATTATGCTGGGCCAGGTCAAAATCAGGTTTCTCTTACATATAGTTATTTGCCTGTCCCAATGCCTTACATGTATACAGCAAGCCTCTGAAATCCACCTCATGAACCATTTCACCTGTGTGCTTAACTACTCAATATGCCGTGTTCGCAGTTAGATTTGAGGGCTAAAATGATTCTGGGCCAGGCCAAAATCAGGTTTCTCTTACATATAGTAAAGCGTTATGTATGATGCATATGTTATTTGCCTGGCCCAATGCCTTACATGCATACAGCAAGCCTCTGAAATCCACCTTATGAACCATTTCACCTGTGCGCTTAGTCAATATGCCATTTTGCCATTTAGATTTGAGGGCTAAAATGATTCTGGGCCAGGCCAAAATCAGGTTCCTCATACATATAGGAACTAGTTATGTATGATACAATTGAGTTTTGCCTGGCCCAAGACATTACAGGCATACAGCAGGCCTCTGAACTTAAGCCTGTGAACCATTTCACCTGTGTGCTTAACTACTCAATATGCCGTGTTCGCAGTTAGATTTGAGGGCTAAAATGATTCTGAGCCAGGCTAAATTCAGGCTCCTCATACATATAGGAACTATTTGTGTATGATGCATTTGAGTTTTCCCTGGCCCAAGACATTACAGGCATACAGCAGGCCTCTGAACTTGCTCCTCTGATCCATTTCACCTTAACTACTTACTCAATATGTCATGTTTCCAGTTAGATTTGAGGCATAAAATGATTCTGGGCCAGGCCAAAATCAGGTTGCTCATACGTATAGGAAATAGTTATGTATGATGCATGTGTTATTTGTCTGGTCCAAGACATTACAGGCATACAGCAGGCCTCTGAACTTGCCCCTGTGAACCATTTCACCTGTGCACTTTACTCAATGTGCCATGTTTCCAGTTAGATTTGACACATAAAATGATTCTGGGCCAGGCCAAAAACAGGTTCCTCATACATATAGGAACTAGTTGTGTATGATACAATTGAGTTTTGCCCGGCCCAATACATTACAGGCATACAGCAGGCCTCTGAATTTGCCCCTCTGAACTATTTCACCTGTGCGCTCTCTGCGCTTACCTACTCAATATGCCGTGTTTCCAGTTAGATTTGAGGTATAAAATGATGTTGGATCAGGCTAAAATCAGGTTCCTCTCTTAGGGAGTGACCTGTCTTCATGATGCATTTGTTATTTCTCTGGCCCACCATTAATAAGGCTTTCAATAAGCCTCTGAAACTGCCCCTTTAAATGTGTTCACCTATCTGTCCACTGCTCAATATGCCATGTTGTGTGCTGGTATTTCTTCTTCCGATTATTTGTGTTCTAGAACAGCATTTCTGTGTTTTTAGTTTTCAAATCTAAGAATATGTTTCCTTACGTTAGAAATGCTGACGAATTCAATCATCATGTACAAATTGCATACAATTGAAAGGACTTGAAATAGAAACCATTTTACAAATGAAATGCTTTCATTATATTTTTATTTTTTACATTCACAAAATCAGTATGGGAAACAATAACCTCTTAAATGTCTGCTCCTACGCTCGTTTAATGTAACGTTTAATCTATCGCTTTTAAACAAAGTGCGCAGCAAACACGCATCGTGAACACACCCTTTTTGAATAAGTAACCAACTTCAGCCGCCGAATACGGAGCTGCGAATAAGTAACCAAACGAATCTCAAACTGCGAATAAGTAACCAACTTCAGCCTCGTGCT
The DNA here is from genome assembly GCF_052324685.1 of Brachyhypopomus gauderio. Lineage (NCBI taxonomy): Eukaryota > Metazoa > Chordata > Actinopteri > Gymnotiformes > Hypopomidae > Brachyhypopomus > Brachyhypopomus gauderio. The sequence goes on from NC_135217.1 coordinate 5,982,350, forward strand.
CTAGTGTGAACAGCAGGAATCCAGTCCAGTCAAGTGCGGCCCTGGGTCTCCACTGCTCCTGTAGGGGGTGTGGACAGGTAGGATTCCCTGGTCTTTCTCTGCCTGCCTCTGGCCTCATGGGGGAATGTTGTCACAGTTTTCTATCCTCGCTATTAAGTCTTTTCCCTTTTTACTTTCTCTCCCCCTCTTTTCTCTCATCTCCTGTGTGGATACAGTTGTACTGTATTATATATTATTGTTTTCATTTGATGTTTACGTAAAAACAAAGTTGTCCTCCAAAGATGGAGGGGATGGGGTGGGCCAAAAAAATAAAGTATGGAGAGTATAATTTCGGCAGGTGTTCTATTGGTACTGTCAAAAATATACTCCCCTTACTAACCCAGCCCCTGTTGAACTGTAACGTGGCTCGCGCCACGGAGCGAGGAGACGGACACAATCGCTGAGAAGAGCGAGATTTATTAAAGGAGTTACCATCATCGTCGTCGCTTAGCCAGGCAGGGTCAATAACAGGAGGGCAGTCCGTATAACACGCAAACACGGGCATAACAACGACAGGGGAACACGAGTACAGAAAAGAATCAAAAACAAGAACACACTACGGCCAGGTATACGATGAGCAAACAGTCAAACATCCAAATCAATCACACAAAATACCAGACAAAGGACAAGGGAGACTCAGGGGCTTAAATACAAGGAATCTAACGAGGGGCAGGTGACGGTAATAACACGGGGCGTGGTAACAAACAAGGTAATCACAGAGACGAACGAGCGGGCGGGGTAAACAGGTACGAAACACAGACACGAGGGAGTTTGGAGTGACAGCTAACGGAGGGGGGCACGGTCATACGTGACAGTACTCCCCCTCAAGGCGTGCCACTCCGGGGCACGCAAGGGCAGACAGGGCAGGGGACCACGGGACACAGGACAAGGGACCAGGGGCATGGCAGGGACTGGAGACAGGGGAGCAGAGCCTGGCCAGGAGCCGGGTAGGGACTGGGCAGAACAGGGGACACAATGAGACCCGACAGGGCCAGGGCGAGGAATAGGGGCAGGGCCAGACGAGACAGGACCGGGAACAGACACGGGAGCGGGGCCAGGGGACAGGGCGGAGGCAAACACAGAGGCAAAGACACCATGAACAACGGAGACAGGCACTGGCACAAGGTGGGTGACAACTTGGGGAACAGACATGGGGACAGGGACAGAGATGACACCACAGGAAACAGACACAGGAACAGGAACATGGACACGAACAGACACAACCACGGGGACAGGGACCAAAACAAAACCAGGGATGGGACCAGGGAGCAAGGGGAACACGGGCAACGGAACATAGGAGGCACATGGCGGAGCAGGGGGAACACAAAGTCCACGCCCAACAGGGGGCAGCACAGTCCCAAGGGCAACAGGCGGGGTCCGCTGGCGGGCAGCGGGGACAGGCGAGGTCCGCTGGCGGGCAGCGGGGACAGGCGAGGTCCGCTGGCGGGCAGCGGGGACAGGCGAGGTCCGCTGGCGGGCAGCGGGGACAGGCGAGGTCCGCTGGCGGGCAGCGGGGACAGGAGCCGGCAGGCGGGCAGCGGGGACAGGAGCCGGCAGGCGGGCAGCGGGGACAGGAGCCGGCAGGCGGGCAGCGGGGACAGGAGCCGGCAGGCGGGCAGCGGGGACAGGAACCGGCAGGCGGGCAGCGGGGACAGGAACCGGCGTGGACTGCCGACGGGCAGCGGGGACAGGAACCGGCGTGGACGACCTCCTCGGGATCGCGGGAACAGGCCGCAGACGTGACATGACGTCCTCGGGGGGCGGAGTCGCCGCACTGACGTCCTCGGGGGGCGGAGTCGCCGCACTGACGTCCTCGGGGGGCGGAGTCGCCGCACTGACGTCCTCGGGGGGCGTGTCCGCCACACTGACGTCCTCGGGGGGCGTGTCCGCCACACTGACGTCCTCGGGGGGCGTGTCCGCCACACTGACGTCCTCGGGGGGCGTGACCGCCACACTGACGTCCTCGGGGGGCGTGACCGCCATACTGACGTCCTCGGGGGGCGTGACCGCCATACTGACGTCCTCGGGGGGCGTGACCGCCATACTGACGTCCTCGGGGGGCGTGACCGCCATACTGACGTCACCGGGGGTCCGAGCCGGCCACTCCTGGGTTGAGTGGCTAGTACTCCCCCCCAAAAATTTCTTGGGGGGCCTTCGGGGAGCGGCTTCCGGGAGGACGACGATGTCATGCGCTGTGGCGGCGGGGCTCTGAACCGGGGGCGTGGTCTTCCTTCCCCGGTCTGGTCTGCGCCTGGAAGAACATACAGACACAACTGCTTCTCGGTGGCTTTCATTGTGACTCCACCTCGTCGGAGGTATCGGGAGCTCACAATGGCTTTTGAAAGCCAACCGAGAGCCAAGCCAACGCTCGTCTGCACATTCATTCCGTCTACCCGAATCTCGCGCTACAGGTTGCTCCTCCCTGTAGCGTGTGTCGAGTCGGGCAGACACGTAGCGCTTATCAGGGAGCTCGTCGCTAAAGCTAGAAACCGAAAGTGATTTCGCCTTGTTTTTACAGCGACGAGACTCCCCTGTACCCACAGCGCAAGGGGAATTCCTGTCTCTGGTTCGTTCACGCGGTAATACCGGAGAGTCGAACCGAATTAAACCAGCCAACATCTCATTACAGCGATTGAACTTACCAGAGTCTCGCTCTCTCGCTGTGTCCTTGTATGGTCTGGTATTATGTAACGTGGCTCGCGCCACGGAGCGAGGAGACGGACACAATCGCTGAGAAGAGCGAGATTTATTAAAGGAGTTACCATCATCGTCGTCGCTTAGCCAGGCAGGGTCAATAACAGGAGGGCAGTCCGTATAACACGCAAACACGGGCATAACAACGACAGGGGAACACGAGTACAGAAAAGAATCAAAAACAAGAACACACTACGGCCAGGTATACGATGAGCAAACAGTCAAACATCCAAATCAATCACACAAAATACCAGACAAAGGACAAGGGAGACTCAGGGGCTTAAATACAAGGAATCTAACGAGGGGCAGGTGACGGTAATAACACGGGGCGTGGTAACAAACAAGGTAATCACAGAGACGAACGAGCGGGCGGGGTAAACAGGTACGAAACACAGACACGAGGGAGTTTGGAGTGACAGCTAACGGAGGGGGGCACGGTCATACGTGACAGTACTCCCCCTCAAGGCGTGCCACTCCGGGGCACGCAAGGGCAGACAGGGCAGGGGACCACGGGACACAGGACAAGGGACCAGGGGCATGGCAGGGACTGGAGACAGGGGAGCAGAGCCTGGCCAGGAGCCGGGTAGGGACTGGGCAGAACAGGGGACACAATGAGACCCGACAGGGCCAGGGCGAGGAATAGGGGCAGGGCCAGACGAGACAGGACCGGGAACAGACACGGGAGCGGGGCCAGGGGACAGGGCGGAGGCAAACACAGAGGCAAAGACACCATGAACAACGGAGACAGGCACTGGCACAAGGTGGGTGACAACTTGGGGAACAGACATGGGGACAGGGACAGAGATGACACCACAGGAAACAGACACAGGAACAGGAACATGGACACGAACAGACACAACCACGGGGACAGGGACCAAAACAAAACCAGGGATGGGACCAGGGAGCAAGGGGAACACGGGCAACGGAACATAGGAGGCACATGGTGGAGCAGGGGGAACACAAAGTCCACGCCCAACAGGGGGCAGCACAGTCCCAAGGGCAACAGGCGGGGTCCGCTGGCGGGCAGCGGGGACAGGCGAGGTCCGCTGGCGGGCAGCGGGGACAGGCGAGGTCCGCTGGCGGGCAGCGGGGACAGGCGAGGTCCGCTGGCGGGCAGCGGGGACAGGCGAGGTCCGCTGGCGGGCAGCGGGGACAGGAGCCGGCAGGCGGGCAGCGGGGACAGGAGCCGGCAGGCGGGCAGCGGGGACAGGAGCCGGCAGGCGGGCAGCGGGGACAGGAGCCGGCAGGCGGGCAGCGGGGACAGGAACCGGCAGGCGGGCAGCGGGGACAGGAACCGGCGTGGACTGCCGACGGGCAGCGGGGACAGGAACCGGCGTGGACGACCTCCTCGGGATCGCGGGAACAGGCCGCAGACGTGACATGACGTCCTCGGGGGGCGGAGTCGCCGCACTGACGTCCTCGGGGGGCGGAGTCGCCGCACTGACGTCCTCGGGGGGCGGAGTCGCCGCACTGACGTCCTCGGGGGGCGTGTCCGCCACACTGACGTCCTCGGGGGGCGTGTCCGCCACACTGACGTCCTCGGGGGGCGTGTCCGCCACACTGACGTCCTCGGGGGGCGTGACCGCCACACTGACGTCCTCGGGGGGCGTGACCGCCATACTGACGTCCTCGGGGGGCGTGACCGCCATACTGACGTCCTCGGGGGGCGTGACCGCCATACTGACGTCCTCGGGGGGCGTGACCGCCATACTGACGTCACCGGGGGTCCGAGCCGGCCACTCCTGGGTTGAGTGGCTAGTACTCCCCCCCAAAAATTTCTTGGGGGGCCTTCGGGGAGCGGCTTCCGGGAGGACGACGATGTCATGCGCTGTGGCGGCGGGGCTCTGAACCGGGGGCGTGGTCTTCCTTCCCCGGTCTGGTCTGCGCCTGGAAGAACATACAGACACAACTGCTTCTCGGTGGCTTTCATTGTGACTCCACCTCGTCGGAGGTATCGGGAGCTCACAATGGCTTTTGAAAGCCAACCGAGAGCCAAGCCAACGCTCGTCTGCACATTCATTCCGTCTACCCGAATCTCGCGCTACAGGTTGCTCCTCCCTGTAGCGTGTGTCGAGTCGGGCAGACACGTAGCGCTTATCAGGGAGCTCGTCGCTAAAGCTAGAAACCGAAAGTGATTTCGCCTTGTTTTTACAGCGACGAGACTCCCCTGTACCCACAGCGCAAGGGGAATTCCTGTCTCTGGTTCGTTCACGCGGTAATACCGGAGAGTCGAACCGAATTAAACCAGCCAACATCTCATTACAGCGATTGAACTTACCAGAGTCTCGCTCTCTCGCTGTGTCCTTGTATGGTCTGGTATTATGTAACGTGGCTCGCGCCACGGAGCGAGGAGACGGACACAATCGCTGAGAAGAGCGAGATTTATTAAAGGAGTTACCATCATCGTCGTCGCTTAGCCAGGCAGGGTCAATAACAGGAGGGCAGTCCGTATAACACGCAAACACGGGCATAACAACGACAGGGGAACACGAGTACAGAAAAGAATCAAAAACAAGAACACACTACGGCCAGGTATACGATGAGCAAACAGTCAAACATCCAAATCAATCACACAAAATACCAGACAAAGGACAAGGGAGACTCAGGGGCTTAAATACAAGGAATCTAACGAGGGGCAGGTGACGGTAATAACACGGGGCGTGGTAACAAACAAGGTAATCACAGAGACGAACGAGCGGGCGGGGTAAACAGGTACGAAACACAGACACGAGGGAGTTTGGAGTGACAGCTAACGGAGGGGGGCACGGTCATACGTGACAGTACTCCCCCTCAAGGCGTGCCACTCCGGGGCACGCAAGGGCAGACAGGGCAGGGGACCACGGGACACAGGACAAGGGACCAGGGGCATGGCAGGGACTGGAGACAGGGGAGCAGAGCCTGGCCAGGAGCCGGGTAGGGACTGGGCAGAACAGGGGACACAATGAGACCCGACAGGGCCAGGGCGAGGAATAGGGGCAGGGCCAGACGAGACAGGACCGGGAACAGACACGGGAGCGGGGCCAGGGGACAGGGCGGAGGCAAACACAGAGGCAAAGACACCATGAACAACGGAGACAGGCACTGGCACAAGGTGGGTGACAACTTGGGGAACAGACATGGGGACAGGGACAGAGATGACACCACAGGAAACAGACACAGGAACAGGAACATGGACACGAACAGACACAACCACGGGGACAGGGACCAAAACAAAACCAGGGATGGGACCAGGGAGCAAGGGGAACACGGGCAACGGAACATAGGAGGCACATGGTGGAGCAGGGGGAACACAAAGTCCACGCCCAACAGGGGGCAGCACAGTCCCAAGGGCAACAGGCGGGGTCCGCTGGCGGGCAGCGGGGACAGGCGAGGTCCGCTGGCGGGCAGCGGGGACAGGCGAGGTCCGCTGGCGGGCAGCGGGGACAGGCGAGGTCCGCTGGCGGGCAGCGGGGACAGGCGAGGTCCGCTGGCGGGCAGCGGGGACAGGAGCCGGCAGGCGGGCAGCGGGGACAGGAGCCGGCAGGCGGGCAGCGGGGACAGGAGCCGGCAGGCGGGCAGCGGGGACAGGAGCCGGCAGGCGGGCAGCGGGGACAGGAACCGGCAGGCGGGCAGCGGGGACAGGAACCGGCGTGGACTGCCGACGGGCAGCGGGGACAGGAACCGGCGTGGACGACCTCCTCGGGATCGCGGGAACAGGCCGCAGACGTGACATGACGTCCTCGGGGGGCGGAGTCGCCGCACTGACGTCCTCGGGGGGCGGAGTCGCCGCACTGACGTCCTCGGGGGGCGGAGTCGCCGCACTGACGTCCTCGGGGGGCGTGTCCGCCACACTGACGTCCTCGGGGGGCGTGTCCGCCACACTGACGTCCTCGGGGGGCGTGTCCGCCACACTGACGTCCTCGGGGGGCGTGTCCGCCACACTGACGTCCTCGGGGGGCGTGACCGCCACACTGACGTCCTCGGGGGGCGTGACCGCCATACTGACGTCCTCGGGGGGCGTGACCGCCATACTGACGTCCTCGGGGGGCGTGACCGCCATACTGACGTCACCGGGGGTCCGAGCCGGCCACTCCTGGGTTGAGTGGCTAGTACTCCCCCCCAAAAATTTCTTGGGGGGCCTTCGGGGAGCGGCTTCCGGGAGGACGACGATGTCATGCGCTGTGGCGGCGGGGCTCTGAACCGGGGGCGTGGTCTTCCTTCCCCGGTCTGGTCTGCGCCTGGAAGAACATACAGACACAACTGCTTCTCGGTGGCTTTCATTGTGACTCCACCTCGTCGGAGGTATCGGGAGCTCACAATGGCTTTTGAAAGCCAACCGAGAGCCAAGCCAACGCTCGTCTGCACATTCATTCCGTCTACCCGAATCTCGCGCTACAGGTTGCTCCTCCCTGTAGCGTGTGTCGAGTCGGGCAGACACGTAGCGCTTATCAGGGAGCTCGTCGCTAAAGCTAGAAACCGAAAGTGATTTCGCCTTGTTTTTACAGCGACGAGACTCCCCTGTACCCACAGCGCAAGGGGAATTCCTGTCTCTGGTTCGTTCACGCGGTAATACCGGAGAGTCGAACCGAATTAAACCAGCCAACATCTCATTACAGCGATTGAACTTACCAGAGTCTCGCTCTCTCGCTGTGTCCTTGTATGGTCTGGTATTATGTAACGTGGCTCGCGCCACGGAGCGAGGAGACGGACACAATCGCTGAGAAGAGCGAGATTTATTAAAGGAGTTACCATCATCGTCGTCGCTTAGCCAGGCAGGGTCAATAACAGGAGGGCAGTCCGTATAACACGCAAACACGGGCATAACAACGACAGGGGAACACGAGTACAGAAAAGAATCAAAAACAAGAACACACTACGGCCAGGTATACGATGAGCAAACAGTCAAACATCCAAATCAATCACACAAAATACCAGACAAAGGACAAGGGAGACTCAGGGGCTTAAATACAAGGAATCTAACGAGGGGCAGGTGACGGTAATAACACGGGGCGTGGTAACAAACAAGGTAATCACAGAGACGAACGAGCGGGCGGGGTAAACAGGTACGAAACACAGACACGAGGGAGTTTGGAGTGACAGCTAACGGAGGGGGGCACGGTCATACGTGACATGAACATAGAGACATGTGCTTTACATGGTATGACCTACACATGCAGATAAGTCACCAAAACAAAAGACATGTCAGTCAGACACTGCAAACCTCAGATCATGAGGGGAGTACGATTTCGGCAGGTGTTGTAAGAGTACTGCCAAATTAATACTCCCCATACTAAACCCACCTCTGTTGAACATAGAGACATGTGCTTTACATGGTATGACCTACACATGCAGATAAGTCACCAAAACAAAAGCGATGACACTGCGAACCTGAGATCATGAGGGGGGTATAACTTTGGCAGGTGTTCTGTTATTGCCAAATGTATATTCCCCTGTTAATCGGGATGGGTGCGAGTACTGTGATTATAACTTAGTTCACTGAGCACATAGGTTTGTCCTAGCTACATAATAATATGTATGTAGGTAATATTTGTCTATTTTATATTTTATCTTATTAAAAATATAATAAGTCAGGTTGTCATTATTAAGATATACAAGATGCACGGTTGTCAGTAACGACGTAGAACAAAGTAAAACGGCGAGGTCACGTAGTCGGAGGTGAACTTCGGTATATCAAGTGTGTTACTGTTCTCGTAATTCTTAGTTTGAAAGGCATTCGATCCTCCTGAGTGCTACGGTAACAACCAATCTCGTACATTACATTTTATTTAAAACATTTAACACCCGTGAATCAGTGTCTTTATTTGGATATAGAATCTATATTATAGATAATGCTGCATCGTTTCCTGTGGTAGATCATTAAAAATTAGTCCTTATTTGTGCATAGAAACTATGGAAATTGCGATTATCATCTGAAGCGCCTATATGCGCGTGCACGCGAGGGGAGTAGGATTCACGCGGCGGTGTGCCGCGCTAAACGCGCCCGCGGTTCCGCAGAACTACCGCTCCGGCGACGGGATGCTTACGGCCGAACGAACGGAGCAGCACGCTGGATATTACATGCAGTGTGAATTGAGAGGAGACGGATTAGGTTCCGGCACTGAAACTCGCGCTGCAACAAGTTCACTGCAGCATGAAAGGAATGTTCACAACATTAGAACACAAAACATTAATGGGAAGAGACATAAAAGTGTAACATGCTGAGATAAAATTCAGATGTTAAATAATTCAGGACAACTCGGGCTGGTGTCCAAACCTGTTTCTTGGTATGTCGCAAATCCTTACACAAACATACATAAAACCAAACTATACAAAACGAATAAGAAATAAATGGACACATAAAGCAATTATGTATAAAAGTTGCATCTAGGTATTCAATTAATCATTATGTTTAAAAAAAGACCCCCAAAGGCCCACTTTGTTTTAAAAACAGGACATTTAGATCACACTCCTGCACACAGTAAGTTGTGTGTATGTCAGTACTGACGAGTGTCAGGGTAGACATGATTCTCACTGTGATTGGATTTTGATATTGAACCCCACATGGAAGAAAATGTCAGATGTGCATCTGTCATGTTTTGTACCACTTAGAACTAGTTACATGCAGTATCATAGTTACACACAGTATTACAGTTGCTCAAAGTATGATAGTTTCACACAGTATTAAAGTTACACACAGTGTTATATTATGTGGAAGGTAGGGGAACGTGAATAACAGCACGCTGATGCAGACACATGTACCGCACGTTATGATCTGTATGTGTTTACTGTGAACATAGCAAACCCCATAGACATGCAAATGGGGGGGGGGGGGAGACCCAGGCTGGGAGGAATTCTCTGGACAGGAGCAACTCATTCACAGCTTGGGAGGAGCTGAGGGACAAATGCAATGCAAGCAGAACACAGCACACATGTGTGTGTGTGTGTGTGTGTGTGTGTGTGTGTGTGTGTGTGTGTGTGTGTGTGTGTGTGTGTGTGTGTGTGTGTGTGTGTGTGTGTGTGTGTGTGTGTGTGTGTGTGTGTGTGTGTGTGTAAATGTACCCTGGAAAACCATAAAGAGCTTCCTCTTGTCTCGCCCATCTTTTGTCATTCGTCTTCTTCATTCCTGTCTCGTCTTTGCTGACACTAACCTCTGTTCCATGAGTTGAGCAGCTTATGTCAATGTATGTTTGTGTGAGTGTGTATGTTCATCAGAAAGAGAATTAAAGTGGGAGATTTAGATTTAGAGAGAGGACGGGAGAGAGGGAAAGAAGGAGAGAAGGAGGGAGAGAGAGACAGAGAGAGATAGAGAGATAGAGAGGTAAAGGGAGAGAGGGAGAGATAGAGGGAGAGGAGGAGAGGGAGAGATAGAAAGGGAGAGGGCGTGATAGAGCAATAGAGGGAGAGATAGAGAGGGAGAGGAGGAGATGGAGAGGGAGTGGGGGAGAGGGAGTGATGGAGCAATAGAGTGAGAGATAGAGAGGGAGAGAGAGAGAAGGAGAGAGAGAGGGAGAGATAGAAAGGGAGAGAGGAGAGGTAGTGGGGAAAAGGGAGAGATAGAGTGGGAGAGGGGAGAGGGAGAGGGAGGGGGTACACAAGTGAGTGAAGCTGAAATCACCACGGTGATAAAGTGTGCCTCACTCGCCTGCCAATAGCCCTGAGAAGCACAGTGCGCAAACGCATGCTTCATCAGAACACACACACACTCACACACACACACTCACACACACTCGCACATGCACTTACACCACAACACACTCTTCCACATATGCTGCTCAAACACCAAAGGGGTAAACAGTGAAGCAAGCAATGGACAGACAGAGAAGCATGTCCTCTGAGTCCCTTACAGGTAAACACAAGAGCTCTCTCTCTCTCTCTCTCTCTCTCTCTCTCTCTCTCTCTCTCTCTCTTCTCTCTCTCTCTCTCTCTCTCTCTCTCTCTCTCTCTCCTCTTTACACAATTTCTTGTTCATTTTCTGTTGTTTGTTGAAGCTTGTAATTCTTCTAATGGAGTGATGATGTGTTTTGCAATTTATGAAATTATACTGGTGTTGATTGTGTTTGTTCTGGTATTTATGGTATTTATAGGCTACAGTACTGGCATAGCCTTAATTGCGCGCAGGCAATATGTTTGCTGTGTTTGTGTGTGTGTGTAAGAGAGAAAAAGAAAGAGAGAGTAAGAGAGAGAAAAGAAAGATTTAAAATGTAAAAGGATGTTATGTTTACTTTAACTGGTCATAGCATTATATGAAAGTAAAATTATTAGTTTCCAGAACATCCGTATTACTAATTGATCTGTTTCAGTGGCATGTTTGTGTATGAAATTATGTTGGTAACGCATTATGAGTAATTTATCATTGCTAAAAGACAGATTAACTTTAAAATGACCTCATTTCCTGTGGTCCCTCATCTGCCCGAGTGTCCCCCCTCGTGTCTCCGTTGAGAGACGGAGACCGAGCCTCTGGTGCTCAGTATCTCCAGGGCTGCCTGAACCCCGGTCCAGAGGGGCAGCTGTTAAATCCTCCGGGAACCTCCAGAAACCTTCAGTAAGGTGAAGGTCTTTGGATGGTACACTGAACAGATGCGGCCATCCCAAACCATGTGCGTTCAGGCAGACGCAATTGACCTTATTTGTGTTCATTCCTGAGTTGCTGAGACACCAGATGCTAAGGATCTGTGTGCGCGTGTGTGTTTTGCAGTGTACATACGCTCTGTGCTCAAACACGTGTGTGTATAGGTGCATGTGAGCCCGTTCTGTATGCTGTGGAGAGGAGGGTCCCTATTAACTAGGTAGACAACCTTTAACTGGAACACAGCAGGTTAGAGCATATGCACAATGGGGAGAGAGAGAGAGAGAGAGAGAGAGAGAGAGAGAGAGAGAGAGAGAGAGAATCACAAAAGTATAAAATAAATCATTGTAATGTGGTCTACTTAGCGTGAAGACTGGATCATCAGTGATCTTCTTCCTCGTTTGTTCAGTAATTGCTAGCAGTTAATCATATGATAGACGTGCTTCCTCACCAGACACCATGACACTGTTAACTCACTTCTGTGAATGTCCGAATGGATAAAGAAACTTAAAAGTTGTGCACTAGGGATTAATTTCTTGCTATTCTGATTGCTGTTGCTGTATCTAACAACAGCGCATAGAGGCTTGTGTCCAGGAATTCTGATGCTACTCTAGAGACAAAATAGTTTTGTAAAAATAAATATTTTCCAGTGACTAAACTCATTAATGTGCAATTTTGAAAGGGGTGCGTCATGCCCAGAAAATTCCCTGGATGCTCCAATTAATGCTGTAATGCTGTCTGAGGCTGAGGAATTAAAGTAGTAAATCCCTAATGCACTTTCTCCTGCACACATGTCAGTTCAGCACTGCAGGAGTCTAATACGGTAACATATTCAGACACAAATGTGACTTGTTTTATTTGCTGTCTCAAATTTATTCATGACCTGACAAAGCTCTGTTGCTTTCACACCATCGGCGACGGGTGTAATTTATTTTCACAGAGATCTGGGAAACAGTAATGATGAAGGGATCGCTGGAAATGCTGACGCTTTCAAAAAAAAAAAGAAAAGTTTTAGTCAAAAGAGTCTTAGTCAAATATACCGTAATGATGTGTGTGTGTGTGTGTGTGTGTGTGTGTGTGTGTGTGTGTTGGGCACAGTTTGTGTATTATTAAGAGCTAAAATTGGAAAGCCGTGTCTTTTTGCTTCCTTATTCAGAAAGTAATTTACTGCCACAGATTCAGGTGTGTGTGCACAGAAAGGTTTTACTGCATCATTACTGACATCAGTGGGAAAATGAAACAGAAAAACAACTGATTGCGCATACGGGTGTGTGTCAGAAAGACCTTTTAACCTCTGACCTCAGACCTGTGACCTGTTTGCCTGTCCGTGTTGGTTTGCGGGTGGAGCTGCAGTGAGGTGCTGGGTGGTGTGGAGATGGAGAGGAGACGCCGGGTGGCGTGATCGAAGATGCCCATAAATGGAAATGCAAAGGAAACACTTAAGCACTTGAAATATAAAACATGGTGGATCAACGTGTAGCGAAGCGATCTGAACATGCAGCAGACTTTCTCCCGTAGTCACGGTAACAGCACCCGCACATGAGCGCTGTTCCAGTGTGTGTGTGTGTGTGTGTGTGTGTGTGTGTGTGTGTGTGTGTGTGTGTGTGTGTGTGTGTGTGACTACATTTACGGGAAACGATAACTGCACAGGAAATAATACAGTGCACAGTGTAAGAAGTACAGAATAGAGTAAATAAAAGCCATAGATTAGGGGAAGAGTATGGAGGAGCACCACCCGTTTGGGTGGAGTGACGGCGTGGTTGGGCTCAGCAGCCACATTTGACTTGTCAGACGCATGTTGATAGGGAAGTTCATCATCAAGTTCATCAGATGGGGAAGTTCCATGTGTAGCAGTAACACAAAGATCTTCTTTTTCTATATGAAAAATAGAATAGAGTACCTATTCTATTCTATTCTATTTTTCATGCATGCATTAATGTAATATGAATGAACATATGTTTCAATGAGAGGTTCATCTTTATGACCTTTGGCATGATTCCTGCAGGGACACACACACACACACACACACACACACACACACACACACACACACACACGTTTTCAACTCTGAGGGCTATTTTGGATTTACACTTGTGATTTTATTACACTTGTGATTTTATTTTAACTTGTGTTTTGCATACACATGACCATGTAACCATATGTCTGTTTTGATCATTCGTATAATTTTTAGTTTTTTAATAAGCTTATTATATCTTTTCAAATAGAGACTTACACTGAAGCCAAAAGTTTTTTTTTCACAAATTAGCACCCAAGATACAAGCACATCCAATTAAGTCCAGCCTTTCTTTACATGGCAACTTTTTAGGAAGTTGGACATGATGTGCCTGGGCTAATTATAAGTGTAATCACTAACTGGAAGTTGAAACTAACTCAACCAAATTCAGATGATAACTCCTAGTTTTCAAACCTTACACATAAACACACACACACACACACACACACACACACACACACACACACACACACACACACACACACACACACACACACACACAAACACTGTGTCTGTAGTTGTATATAAGCTGAAGAAAAGCCCCAGGGAGATTTGCTCTTCCAAACAGTGGATGGGGGAGCCTCCCACTTTGTCATCTCACACACACACACACACACACACACGCACGCACACACACACACAAACCCCACCCACATACCCCCCCCCCCCCCCCCCCCCCTTGCCCCCATTAGCTCCCCTATGTCATGGTGCAGATAAGGCCTTCACCCTGGCATGGCAATAAAGCAATCCCCACTTTCATGTGGCCACACCGTGAATGTGCGGGCCAGATAAAATACAGTCAGCCATAGATTAGCCATTACTTACAGCACTCCACAGGACCCGTTATCAGTTGGGTGGCGACATCACAACAACTTATTGTATTCCTTTGTCCTTTTGTGAAATCCAAACTGGCCCAGTAGCACAGGAGTGAGGGGGGGGGCACTCCTTTAGTCCTTGAATTGTATGGGTCATGTGGTGTTACTTCACTGATTAATTTGGAGAGGGATGCAGTCTCTGGGCTCTGTCTCTGCACGTCACTGTGTTTGGTTTTGTCTCAGCACCCGTGAGGTGCGATTGTGCGCAGGACTGCTGGGAACAGTGGAGCGGTGGTAGTTCTGTCTGTCTCGTTGTTCGTGGTCACGTCCCACTTATTAAATTCAGCTCCGCTGCAATTTTGAATGATTGTCGTGCTGTTTGTGCTGTTTCCATGGTTGCTGAAAGCTGAAGTGTTGTTGTGTTATATGTGTTATTATGTTATATGTGTTGTTGTGTTATATCTGTTATGTTATATGCATTATGTTGTGTTATATCTGTTATGTTATATGCATTATGTTGTGTTGTTATATGCGTTGCTATGTTATATGTGTTATATGCGTTGCTATGCTATATGTGTTGTTATATGCGTTGCTATGCTATATGTGTTGTTATATGCGTTGCTATGCTATATGTATCGTTATATGCGTTGCTATGCTATATGTGTTGTTATATGCGTTGCTATGCTATATGTATCGTTATATGCGTTGCTATGCTATATGTATCGTTATATGCGTTGCTATGCTATATGTGTTGTTATATGCGTTGCTATGTTATATGTGTTATATGCGTTGCTATGCTATATGTATCGTTATATGCGTTGCTATGCTATATGTGTTGTTATATGCGTTGCTATGCTATATGTGTTATCAGTAGCGAACCGTGACCATTAAACCTGAGCCCGCTTCCATTCCATCCCCCTCCCCCCGATAAAAATTTGTTTCCTCTCCTAATTAACTACAATAAAAATAAAAATAAAAATTGAGATGACAGTACAGCTTTAAAAACGCAATAAACAATAACACGGTTCATAGCTCCGTGATCCTCGGAAGCGGAATATGTAAACACCGAGCAGGAGGGCATCAAAGGAATGAATCGAAACTAGCTAGCGGTGGTACGCTAATGACAGCTAGCATCGCTACAGCAGGCGGAAATGATCATACAGTTAAGCCCGCCCACTAAGAGGGAAGATATGATTGGTCAATTTTACTGTCATTTGAAACTGGTATTGCGCTGAATTATAACTGCCAGGCCCTCTGTAAACGAACAGCGGGCATCACAGTCCTGATAGTGGGAGACACAGGCTCACAGGCTTCCACTTAACCTATCACCTTCCAACACAGTTTAAATAGACACGGGTGAATCATTTTTTTGCTTATATTTTTGTAATTGTTTAGATGTTGATTGTCAAACTGTAAGTAGATTAAATTGGATAAATTATATTATATATATTTATGTTTTAAGAATATTTTAGGCCCTCTGAGAGGGCGTAGAGGGCCCTGACGGTTCCCCACTGGTTGTTATATGTGTTGCTATGCTATATGCAGTGTTGGGAACGTTACTTTTAAAAAGTAATTAGTTATAGTTACTCACTACTCGTTCAAAAAAGTAACTGAGTTAGTAACTGAATTACTCTATAATAAAAGTAACACGTTACCAGGGAAAGTAACTATTTGCATTACAGTTAAAACAAAGTCATATGCCAAAGAATAAGGATTTTTTGAAAAAGCAGTTTTCACAGTTGAAATGAGTAGATGAATGAATGAATGAATGAATGAATGAATGTTCAACTTATATATAGTTGTCACGTAGGGCAACGCCCCCTCTCGTAGCTGTCACTCTGGGTTCCCTCATGTCTGTGTTCCCTGCCTGTTTGTCCCGCCCTGCTCGTTTATTTTGATATTCCTCGTTTGTTACCACGCCCCTGTGTCATTGTTATCACCTGTCCCTAGTTTGGTTCTATGTATATAAGTCCCGTCATTCCCCAGTCGTGTCATCCGTGATTTTGTCTATCCAGTTGTTCATGTTGTGAGTAGTGGTGGGACTTTAACGCGTTAATTTCGATTAATTAATTACAGGAAAATTAACGCACTAAAAAAATTAACGCATTTAACGCATGAGACACTTTTGCACCGTGAATGTTTCTCAGTGCACGAGTTCCAGACATACAGATTATATGGACGCACAATAAGATGAGCATGATTGAGATGAGTGAAGACGCTACGAAACGTCCAGATGGAAGTAAAAATAAATATAGTGTTATTTGCATTTTATGTAGGAAGGAGTTCGCTTATCACACGAGCACTTCCACCCTTCGTTACCGCCTCAACGCAAAACATGTTGGTACTAATGCGCAGGTCAGTAATGATCACTTAGCTGATAAATGTATTCCTAGTACGATAGGGTGAACAAACGTCCGTATTTCACATCCTGTCCCGGGGTTTTTTTAAGTGAGGAAATGTCCTGGTTTTTAAATTACCTTCATTGGACCATTAAGACTGATTAAACCTAATCAAGACTGGATTAAACTTTCGCTAGTGACGCGCGCGACTCCGCACACCTCGCACGAGCGGCGGAGACGTTTATATACTGTAACGTTGGTTAAATACCAGGACAGTTTACTGTTGACAACTCGTCTCTTTTATTTAAACATTAATACAAGCGAACTCACTCAAGAAAAATAACCGAATCCTCTCTCTCTCTCTCACTCTCGCTCCTCGCGCACTTTTCCACTCGCACACACAACTTAACTTAAAGAAACAGTAACCCAATAATCCCTTAAGGATCATTACAATACTTTACGCATCACATTATTTGGTTATTGTGAAGAGTGCCCTAAATGTGGCTCTGACTGGGGATCACTGGACCTCTGTTAGCAACAAGAATTATCTTGGTGTGACAGCTCATATTATAGATGATGAATGAAAGATCCAGTCATTTGCTTTGAGCATGAAATGGTATTAAAAAACATCTGATTTACTTCACTTCTTCTTATTCTTCCAATATCATGAGCAAAGCTCCCAAAATTAAACATTTTTGGTCAGAATTTCCAGTGTTCTGAAAACTGTTTGCTTTGTTTTCTGCACTCATCTATTGGTCTGTGTAGTAGACTGGTGGAAAAATAAACAAGATGTTGAAGTTTATGCTTATGTTCATTGATTCATTCATCATTCAAACTTAAATTAATATTTCTCACGTTAAATATTGAAATGCGATTAAAATGCGATTAATTTCGATTAATTAATTACAACGCTTGTAATTAATTCGATTAATTTTTTTGATCGCGTCCCACCCCTAGTTGTGAGTATTGTTTCCGCTGCCTGTATTCCTGCCTGTTCCGTGTTTCCCCGTCGTGTTTAAGTACCGATTATGTCTGTTCGTATTTCGTGTCTGGACTGCCTGCCTGTTATGACCCATGCCTGTATATATGACTCTGCTTTTGGTATTCCCCGTATTAAATCTCGCTCATCTCAGCGATTGTGTCCGTCTCCTCGCTCCGTGGCGCGAGCCACGTTACAATAGTTCAGTAGACTCTTGATATTTATTGCAGACCAGTGCAGGATAAAATCCTTTAAAATCCCAAGTCTTTGTAAAAAAAAAAAAAAAAAAAAAAAAAAAAAAGCAAAAGTAAACAGTTACACTATATAAAGTGCATTTACATATCACATTAAATTCTCTCAACCTGAGACAACTGGTTTGTTCACAACAGAAGTAAACTTAACAATAAAACCTCTATTCTTAATTAAATAAATCAAATACCCAGTCTGGTAGACTTGTATTTTCTTAAATAATGTTTATATCGCCACCTGCAAATTTTTCTTCGGCTTGCTTCTGACTCGCCATTTCTGCCTCTTCTCCGTTTGTGTCGTGTGTCACTGGTGTGCTTCGTCACACGTGAAAAACACTGGCTCTGATTGGCTACCATAACGCTGCCTTAGCCAATCGCTTACTGACTTGTTAAGTTAAACAGGTGTTACACCGAGATCTGTGACCTATCGAGATCTGTTACTCCTCACTAGTCTGGGCAGCGGTCCGCTCGCATTACTGTTAGTATATCAATATATAGTAACGCACCGCTTTTAATGACCAGTAACGTCAACGGCGTTGTAACGACAGCAAAAGTAATTAATTATATTATCCCGTTACTGGCAAAATTATGCCGTTACCTAACGCCGTTATTTTTAACGCCGTTATTCGCAACACTGGCTATATGTATTGTTATATGTGTTGCTATGTTATATGTGTTGTTATATGCGTTGCTATGTTATATGTGTTGTTGTATGCGTTGCTATGCCTAAGCTGATGACATTTGCATGTGGAGCAGGAAGCGTCTTTCAGGCTTGTACTTTAACATTTAGCCTCTTGGTGGCTATTTATGACCTTCGGAAAATAATTCGATAAAACCATAGCAACAAGGGTACAGCCTGCTTGTATGGCAGCATCAAGACCATTGCTGAAGTTCCTCTCAGCTCTGCAGCCCTTGCTGGGCACTCTGAGACCCCAACTGTCCTGCAGGAGCCCCCACAATGCACCGAGACACTGCCCATGTGACGGCTGCATGCAGTCAAAACTGTCACTGCATGTTAATTGTACTTATGCATTCACTTGCAAGTAATGAATAGGACCAAGGAGAAACCAGTGTGTCTCCGTGGTGTATGAGGATAACAATACAGACTGAATGGCTGTAATAATGCTGTGATGAGTTTGTTTTCCAGTGCGAGCTGCTGCTGGTGAACAAATTGGTTATTACTTTATGAAGATGTAACAGGAGGAGAAACACTGCTGCAAGCACTTCATCCTTCACCTTACGCTTCACGTCTTCAGGAGGTCTCTTGTGTGTGTGTGTGTGTGTGTGTGTGTGTGTGTGTGTGTGTGTGTGTGTGTCTGTGTCTGTGCACATGATTATTTGGTGAAGCTTTCTGCTAATACTGTCACGTCTCAACTAGCATTTAATCATATAGTTGCTATGTCTATACGTTAGACTTAGTTTTCACTTAAAAACTGGACAATAGGTTTAAATTAATTATGTACATAATATTCATATCCAAACTCGACTAAATACACCTTTAGTTGTAGTAGAATCAGAATTGAATGCATTACTGCTAGACCTATTAGAATCCTGGACCTATTAAAATACTGGACCTATTAGAATGCATTACTGCTAGACCTATTAGAATACTGGACCTATTAGAATGCATTACTGCTAGACCTATTAGAATACTGGACCTATTAGAATACTGGACCTATTAGAATGCATTACTGCTAGACCTATTAGAATACTGGACCTATTAGAATACTGGACCTATTAGAATGCATTACTGCTAGACCTATTAGAATACCGGACCTATTAGAATGCATTACTGCTAGACCTATTAGAACACTGGACCTATTAGAATGCTCTACTGCTGGACATATACTTCTGCATCATATTCTGCCTTATACCCTATGCCATGTTAAATTTGTGGCTTGCATTTTATGATCTAATATCTAATCTAATGCAGTTGCAACATAACTCGCGATGATTTCAGAATACAAAACAACTCTCTAAAATTGAGAGAGAAAACAACTCTCTAACATTGCTTTTATGTAACTATGGTGCATTCCACACCTACCAGTTTGCACATTAAGCTTAAGGCATGTCATTAAATAACCTCTGTGAATTCAGTAAATGTATTAAGGCATTAATATTAAAGGTGTGACGTTACGGCAGTGAGGAATGAATCTGGACACACTGGTATATCCTTGGGCTGTGTGGCCTTCATAAGAAACTCTGTTAAGTAGTCCTTCATGGAATGGCCTTAATGCAGTATTCACTGTTTAGATCGCTCCATCAAGATGTCATCTATCCTGATATGCACACAAACACACACATATACACACACACCACACACGCATATGTACACACGCACACATGAACACATACATACATGACTGAAATGTGTGTGTTATGTGTGGAAGGTTAAAAGCATATAGGATCCAGTGAACACACGAGTGTACACTGACTCAGAACAAGGCCAATAGCCATGTGTACACTTGTGTGTTCACTGGATCCTATGTGCTTTTTAAAATTCCACACACACACACACACACACACACACACACACACACACACACACACACACACACACACACACACACACACACACACACAGCTTGTGTGTGTGTGTGTGTGTCTGGTGTGTGTGTCTGTTGTGTGTTATAAAAGAGTAATTGATGAGCTGTATTACTTATTTGACTTGCTGTAATAGGTTCTGAAATACCAGGAGGTCACATGACCTCAGTACATGACCATCACATTTTTATGTTTTTGCTTTTTTGCAACCCCCCCCACACACACACACACACTCTTTCTTGCCCCTATCTCTTTACCCATTTTAATCCCCCACTTCATATGGCCACATATTTATGTCCCACATGTCTGAGAGAGGAGGTGGAGACAGAGCTTTATCTTCCCATTCATCCGTTTCCGTGTGTGTGTGTGTGTGTGTGTGTGAGAGAGAGAGAGAGTGAGACATAGTGTGTGGGATCTGCTTATATATGGAAGATGTAATTATATATACCATCTGAAATAAATGAATATTATAATCTCGTCATGGTCTGGTTCCTAGATTCAGTACTGGACTACAGATGGATGTCCTGTTGCTGTTCTTAACATTTGACTTCCACATGCTGATTACCCTCAATAATATTATTGTATATATAATAGATGATCTTCCAATCCAATTTGACATCTGTAAATTAAAGTTAACTTTTGGTCCTATCCTTGTACTGATCCTGGTCTTAATGTTTTTGTTTTTGTTTGTTTTTGTGGTGATGAACTAGTCGATAAAACAACACACGGAGAGAAGCCCAAAACGTTTTTCCATTAGGAACTGTGCTCAGAGCTGACAGCTGCTGGCTTGCATTTGCTACGCCTTCTACTTCTGTTTTAACCAGTCAGCTCACAGCACCAGTGAGAAACCCAAGAGTCTTATCCATTATGGTTCCTCCATTAAATACATCCCTCAAAAAATCTGCATCAAAACACGGTGATGGCCTACGATTCACCTCCCATTCACTTCCTGTTGTCAAAGCCAGTGAACAGAACTGACCGGTGAACAGAACTGTCTTTTGCGGTTGCAGCCTGAATTCACTCCTTGTGTTGTCAAAGCCCACAAACAGCCAGTTCATTTCCATATAAATGTGTTCGGTGCCGAGCGCTCTGATGGTTGAGGGGATGTTTGTTTTGTGAATCTTTCACCGTTCCACCTGACTGTTTTAAACTCGGGAGCAAATTGAATTCTACAGACTGGGCAGTTAGAACAAGATAATGTAATAAATTCCAAATAGGCCGTTTTTAACAACGGCGATTATAGTTCCCACCCTCCGGGCGACCCGTCTTCAGCGTCTGTACAGACACTGTTGAGCCTGTCATGGGCCAGGAAGAAGAATGAAGCTTCCTGCCATTGTCTGTTTAGGTCGACCATTATCATTCATATCTGATGCTCCAATGTTTTGGTTATCTGATTATCTGATTATCTGTTGGTTATCTGATTCAAATGGTGAACACATGTTGTTTGGTGTACAGGGAGAAAGAAGCAAGAGGGCAATCCAGTGAAGGGAGGCAATCTTATAAAATTAAGCTCTGACTAACAACCACTCTTCTCTCTCTCTCTCTCTCTCTCTCTCTCTCTCTCTCTCTCTCTCTCTCTCTCTCTCTCTCTTTCTCTTTCTGCCTCTCTCTCTCTCTCTCTCTCTCTATCTGTCTCTCTCTCTCTTTCTGCCTCTCTCTCTCTCTCTGCATCTCTCTCTCTGCCTCTGTCTCTCTCTGTCTCTATCTGAGTCTCTCTCTGCCTCTCTCTCTTTCTCTCCCTCTCTCTATCTCTCTCTCTCCCTCTCTGTCTGTCTCTCTCTCTCCCTCTCTGTCTCTGTATCTCTCTGTCTCTCTCTATTCTGGCTCCATTCTCTCTGACATAATGGGGCCGACAGATCACTGGACCTCATGTGCTCATCCGTGCCCTGAGCTCCCTGTCTGGAACCCAAGAGTGTGTGTGGTCACAGACGGTCAAATACTACTGCTGGATAAGAATCAGGTAGGAAAATGTGTACACATGTGAAAACAAGAGACTTTGATTGAACAATAGGTATGTGCTTATGTAGATGAACAATTTTGTTCAATTCCACAAACTACTGAAAACATCTCTCTCAAATTCGAAATGTTATCATTTAGAATTAGCAGAAAACAAATAAATAATAAATCAAAACAAAAACAAATGCAATTTTTCAGACCTTGAATAATACAAAGGAAATGAGTAAACATACAAAAACATACTGTCCATAAATAAGAATTTGGTGGAATGGTCCTGGTTGTGAGTCCTACCTTTCAGGCATGCTAACTAGTTCAGCTGATTACATAGAATGAGGTCTGACTATGTAGGAATTCACCAGACACTGGAACAGAATGGCTGACATACATGTAGACATGAAATTCTGGAGTGGCCTATTAATTTTTTTCAGGGCTATATAGATATAAACACACACACACACACACACACACACACACACACACACACACACACACACACACACACACACACACACACACACATACACACACACACACACACACACACACACACACACACACACACACACACACACACACATCATAACAATAAAAAAGGCAATGTAGGAAGACCTATAAATGTGTGTGTGTGTGTGTGCGCACGCGTGTGTGCTTGCACAAATCTGTAGTCAAGTCAAAAACAAAGCGAGAATGGGAACATTGAAGCACAGAACCTGTAGTTTGTCACTATGACACCTTAACAGCACAACACATTACCAAGATCTGCTAGTGCAGCAAATGCACATGTGATTAAGGTCCACTGTTTCGCCCTGTACAGAACAGATCTCACGCTCAGTGTATAACATCTCCCCCTGTACAGAACAGATCTCATGCTCAGTGTATAACATCTCGCCCTGTACAGAACAGATCTCACGCTCAGTGTATAACATCTCGCCCTGTACAGAACAGATCTCACGCTCAGTGTATAACATCTCGCCCTGTACAGAACAGATCTCACGCTCAGTGTATAACATCTCGCCCTGTACAGAACAGATCTCATGCTCAGTGTATAACATCTCGCCCTGTACAGAACAGATCTCACGCTCAGTGTATAACATCTCGCCCTGTACAGAACAGATCTCACGCTCAGTGTATAACATCTCGCCCTGTACAGAACAGATCTCACGCTCAGTGTATAACATCTCGCCCTGTACAGAACAGATCTCACGCTCAGTGTATAACATCTCGCCCTGAACAGAACAGATCTCACGCTCAGTGTATAACATCTCGCCCTGTACAGAACAGATCTCACGCTCATCTCGCCCTGTACAGAACAGATATCACGCTCATCTCGCCCTGTACAGAACAGATCTCACGCTCATCTCGCCCTGTACAGAACAGATCTCACGCTCATCTCGCCCTGTACAGAACAGATCTCACGCTCATCTCGCCCTGTACAGAACAGATCTCACACTCATCTCGCCCTGTACAGAACCGATCTCACGCTCAGTGTATAACATCTCCTCCTGTACAGAACAGATCTCAAGCTCAGTATATAATATCTTGCCCTGTACAGAACAGATCTCACGCTCAGTGTATAACATCTCGCCCTGTACAGAACAGATCTCACGCTCAGTGTATAACATCTCGCCCTGTACAGAACAGATCTCACGATCAGTTTATAACATCTCACCCTGTACAGAACAGATCTCACGCTCAGTGTATAACATCTCGCCCTGTACAGAACAGATCTCACACTCGGTGTATAACATCTTCCCCCTGTACAGAACAGATCTCACGCTCAGTGTATAACATCTCACCCTGTACAGAACAGATCTCACGCTCAGTGTATAACATCTCGCCCTGTACAGAACAGATCTCAGAGGAGGTGAGGGGTTAATGAGATGGGTTTGCATTTCCATCCCCGAGTAAACACGCAACAAAAGAACAAGCTGACTATGCAACAAATATAGATTTTTAATAATGACTTGGGGAATGTGCAAGGCAGGCCAGGGTCAAACCGCATGGTCCTGAACTCAGGGAGTGGCTGATTGTGGTGGGTGGGCCCCTGTGGGTGGGCTGGCACCTGCACACTGTGACAGAAACCAAACACACCAATGAAAAGTAACCAAACACACCAATGAAAAGTGTCCGTTTAGGTCTTTAAAAATCCACCAGCATCCTCTCTGTGCACGAGTGATCAGGGGTGCATGACACTGTAAGATTGCAAGAAACAAATTAACTCTGTTCTTACATTACCCAGCTGTCCAGAACACCGACACTTCTGTGTTTCTCACTTATAATACTAATAATGAAGATGTTATAAATATAACATATTAAGTCATCTCTTCTTTTAGCTAATGCAGAGAAGTAATTTGAGAGATGAGAAGTAAGAACGGTGAGAGAATTCACAGTGAAAATGGACACTGTTCACACAAGCCAAAAAAGCTCGATAGTTTCAAATGGGGTCTTATATTTGTTTGACTAAGCTTGAATTAGAGCTGCTTTTGGTGATTCTGTCACCCCTTACACTCCACTGGACCTAGAGGAGAATGTGATGGTGCACATGTTTCTGACAAAAAAGGCAACAGACCAGATTATTTCTGCAGTAATGGACAGTTTTCTAAAAGGCTGATCAAGAGGCAAATATCCCAGAATCTTCCTTTAAGAAAACAATGGTGTTCATAAAATATCCTATTAGCAAACTGATTTATTAGCATTTTAATTAGCATTTATTAGCATTAGCAATTTATTAGCATTTTAATTTTTTATTAGCAAACTTATGATTTTAAAAAGTATGAACCAATAAGTGAGACAAATTGAATGTCCAAACGCAGAGCCGGAGTGGCTAATTGGGAGATTTGGGAGGATTCCCGATGGGCCGGCTCATGTCAATCTCTAGTTTGGGCCGACTGGGAGGGAAAAATAATTTTCGGCTGGATTTGGGCTCGAAACTCCCGGGCTGAAAAAATGGCCCACTCCGGCCCTGTCCAAACGTATCATGTGGTTTCCTTGAACAAGACAGGAGCACTGTGCTCAGCTACTTGTCACACACACATTAAAAGGGCAAGAACTTCGGAAGATTGTCACGACGTTGTTACCCGTTGTCTGGGAGACTGTCTCCTTACTCTGAGACACAGTGGTGGATTTTTTTTCTACCGTGCAGTAGACAAACTATACCTCCGTAAACGCATGCGAAAGACAGGAAAAACAACCTTCTATTGCGCAAGACAGTTCCACCAACATTGAGGTGTCTGAGTGCGAAGCTGACCTGAAGAAACCATTAGAAACCTGCAGTGAACACTCCACATGGCAGACCAAAGGGAGAAGTCTTTGTTCTTTTCAGGAGTATCATCAGCTACAGAACTGAATTTGACTAGACACATCTCCACTGCTCCCCCCACCCTTGAACTTTTCTTTTAACAATAGTGTTTTGAGCCTCTTTCATTGTGCGAGCCATCTAGACAAGGATAAGAGGATAGAACATTATGCATTAGAAATAGCATAATTCATGTTTTAGATTAGAACCTATGACAGATCTTTGGAGATGTTCAACTGGAGTAGAACACTTAATGGTTACTGCGATATGAGTCTTCATTTATTTTCTGTTTTGCAGGTTCCTTTGTTCCTGCATGACAGGAGGGCCAATGTGTGCGAAGCCCGTTTACTACGCCGGACCATAAGTGTTCCCGTGGAGACACAGTTCCCAGCATCGTACTGTCAGGTGTCTATGGAGAATGGTGAGTCTCAGGTTACGCTCCAGAGTTTCTCCTATGATGTGTTGCCTACACTTCTTTATCACCCTCCAGGACAATGCTATCCAGCCTGGGATTTTAGTACTTCCTGTTAGCTACTGTGATGTTGAACGTGAAATCAGCACTGTGATATATCGTTCAGAAGAATACTAATTGGTGCATGTCATTTTCAGTATGACCTGCAGGGGGGGAGCTTGTATCAACTTTCTTGCAGTGGCACATGTGTGTATAAATATAAAATATTTTAAGTGGTTCAAAAAGTACTTTTTTATGGAAGCCCAATCCCGCCACCTAAAATAAAAAAAACAGCATATATATATTTTTTTCTCATATATATTTTTCTCATAAATTGCTATCTCATTATTTTGAGATACTATGTCATTATTTTGAGATACTAAGTCGTTATTTTGAGATACTAAGTCGTTATTTTGAGATACTATAGTCGTTATTTCGAGATACTATAGTCATTATTTCGAGATACTATAGTATATGTGCTGTTTTTTATTTTTTATTTTAGGTGGCGGGAATGGGCTTCCATACTTTTTCTCTTAATTCTATCAGCTACTTAAAAAATACACTTGGTAAGAAGATATTTTAGTTGTACATCGAAGAGAAGATATTTTCCGAGAGTTTGTTTTGATTGACTTCTTGAGCTGAACATAAAACATCTTTGCAGTCGCAGTCAAGATGTTTGGTTCGCTATTTGCTGGATCGCCCTTCAGTATTTTTTAGAGAAGTTGTTGTGAGATTTCTTTTACTGTTTGCAAAAAGATTGACACTGGAAAAACAGCTCCTTAACAGATATACTGTGTTTTTTTCAATTTCAGAATACTGGTCCTTGATGTAGTATCTAAAATGGTTTAGTAAGCTATAGTAAGCTGCACACTGGTATGAGTTAAAGGTTGATTTCTGTCATCCACCACACCTATATTTGACAGTGCTTCCTGTGGCCTCGACTTGACAAAACACATCGACCCTTCTCTACCCCCTCCTGCACACACACACACACACACACACACACACACACACACACACACACACACACACACACACAGAGGAATGTGTGTAAACTGAAGTTCATTTTGTAATGTGTCAGTGGCACAAAAAGATGCAGTGACCTTTGAAATGATCTTTAATGTTAGGTTGTAGAAACATGTTTTATGAATTATATTCAGCTGGCTTCTCATGCATGACCAAGAGTGTATATTTGTCATACACGCACCCCCACACACACACACCCACACACGCACCCACACACACACACACACATTAGTGTGGCTATAATTTTTGTAATTTTTGTGTTCCCTGGTGCACAAGGCTCCTGATTTGACTACATCATAATTTAAAGTAAAATTTAATTCAAAGTTAAATCGCTTATTCTGAAGAGTAACCATCTGGTTCAGCCGGTGTCTGCGTTGCATGTGTGAATGTCCCTGGCGTTGGGACCCTTCATTATCATGCAGCCGAGACTGTGAAGACAGCAACAGACAGGGCGAAAGAAAAACTGCAGAAGCACGTTTCACAAGTCTCTTCAAGGCACTGCGTGCTCCTTCATCAGCGCAAGCATCTACCTGCCATGTTGCCACACACACAAATAAAGTGTCTAAAATCAAAGCTATTTGTGTCCAGTTTCAACGGAGGTTAGATGAAGGCTAGAAGGTCAGAAGCAGCATGGCAGACCATCTCCGCTTCTGCGTGGGTGAATTACCCATCACGCTCTTTCACTGTTCACTGTCCAAACAAACAAATAAACAAACACTAATGTAATTCATTTGTCATTTTTAATTATCGGTCTTGTACTTAACATTGGCCTTAAGATCAACGGTTAATCAGAGCAGTTGAAACTGAATAGACAGACAATCTGTAGACTGTTGTCAGCTTCAGTTGAAATCACAATCTGTACGCCATTTAAAAAAATTGACCGGTTGCCATGATCACCATGAATTATTTATGCGTATGACTGAAGGTGTCTGTAATTCCGAAACTGCGATAACGCCTCGCTAATTCTGCATTGTCATAACGCTGCCCAACATCTTTTCCACGTCGTGGTCTTACACGTTTCCGCCATCTCATAGCTCTCAGCAGTTCTTGTGGATGAGCTATAAATTATAAATGAACTGTAAATAATATTTCTAAACTTAAATATATACATGAGAAAGGGCGCAAAAGAAGAACCATCATTCAAGAGAGACGGAGGGCTCAACACGTCATAGACACGCCATATTTGCCTGAAACACTTACAGTGTAAACAGAAAAGATCGCTTTGTAACTACAGAAGTAAATTCGCCTCCCCAACTACAGATGATCGAAGCCCTTCCCAGTGTTGCCAGTGTCACCATCACGGGACAGCCCTCCAGACCAGTCAGTAATGGCTGTATTCGAGTTCAAATTATTTTTACAGATCCGGCAGATATGGGTGAAGAAAACGAGCAAATCTAACGTCAAACATCTTCCACACGGTGGCCGCACCTTTCGAAGAGTGTCGCTACACACAAGCAGGTGCATCACGTTTACGGTCATCAAACAGATGATTGGTTTCGGCCTTCGAGAGATTCTTCTCTAATAAGACTGCAGCACATCCTTCTCCACCCACCGGCTGACAGACGTCGCGACACAGTATCCTGAAGAACGCCTACATGAAGCTGTGCGTGAAGGTCCGGTACCACGTTTCCCAGCAGTGAGCTGATACCAGGTGATGGAGAACCCCTTCCACCTTTCAACTTCTCGCTCTGGTTTCGAAATCTGACGTGTGAACACTAACACCATCTCCTCTGTGATGGAGATCATGTCATTGGAGATAAGGTTCTTCTTGCTTTAATGTGCCTTCACAAACGTCTCTCTCACACACACACACACATGCACACACATGCTTCTGTTTTGTTTTCTGTGCAGTTTGACCTGAGCTTTGAGAACAGCCTCAGTGGATGTGCCAACAATGTGAAGATTTGTCCTTATTGTGAGCGGACTAGTCCATTGAAACTAGTTCATGTACCAGGTCAGTTTGGGGCAGCTGTGCCTTTAAGAATGAAGAGAGGATGAAGGGAGGGAAAGGAAGCAAAGCAACTTAGTGGAAAGAACGATCTGCATGCGTGCCACATGCATCCTCCCGCCCTCTCTCTCTTTCCCCCGCCCTCTCCCTCCTTCTCTCTTTTTCTCTGTTTCTGTCGCTCCCTCCCTCCCTGTGTCTCTCACTCTCTCTCCACGGAGAGACGCACTCATGTGGATGTAGAACAACAGTTGGGGAACGCGGCGTCTCCCGACGTGCAGGACAGAGGGAGCGCTTCTCTCCATCCCTCCATCCCTCCATCTCTTCCTCCCTTCAAGTCAGCTGTTCGCACGGGACCGTCTGATTTCGTTCCTGGGTGCATGGAGCCTGACGTGGTCCCCGTGCCCAAGGCTCAGCCTGGTAAGAGTCCGCGGGAAGCTCCCCGGGTGCTGTGGGACTCCCACCCGCCCGCCCGCCGTGCCCGGGGGTCTCCAGAACCGAGCAGCCGACGGCAACCACAGCCTCGAGGCGGTCTGTCTGTGAGTGGAAAAGTTTAGGGCTGTACGTGTCGGAGAACGGCAGGAGTTGTTTGCAAGTCAGTGTCTGTTTCTGTAGGTTGAGCTTGGGCATTTCTCCAACTTAACCGAGTTCATCGCTTAGGGGTTCGTGTGTGTCGGAGTGCAGGCGGATTCTCTGCGGAGTGCTCACTCCTGCGTGTGCGCCGGGGCTGGGGTGTCGTGTTTGTAGGTCAGAGAGTGCTGAGTGGGAGGCGGGGCGTGAGAACCAGAGGCGGGGCCTGGAAAGGTGGGGTGGAGGGGAACCTCTCGGCGATCCTGACCCGGCCACATAGCAGCGTCTGTCTGACACCTGCAAAGAGCTTCTTACTGGGTTCACTGTGTTTCCTTGGTCTTTGCAGAAAGGGTCCCTGCTGCCATGTTGCTAACTTCTTCAGAGAGAGATGCATGATCTTTGGGAAGAATGTGGCCCCATGGAATGAGTCAACTTCTAAAATATTTGGGGAGGGGGGATTAAACATCTCTATCCACTTCTCAATCCACCAGAGTCCATGTAATCTACGATCCTCCACAACGGGCTCGATGCCATAGAAAGAAAGAGGGTGGAAAAGTGAGAGAGCGAGAGAGAGAGGGGGAAAGGGAGAGAGACACAGAGGGAGAGAGACAGAGAGGGAGAGAGAATGAGAGAGAGAGAGAGACAGAGGGAGAGGGAGACAGAGAGGGAGAGAGAATGGGAGAGAGCGTGGGAGAGAGAAAGGGAGAGAGAAAAAGAGAGAAGGAAAGATGGAGAGAGAAAGAGAGAGAGGGGGAAGAGAAAGAGAGAGAGATGTGGTTAGGGGAAGACAAAGGAGATGGAAAGGGCAGGTGAAGGCAAGCGTGATGGTGGAGGAACCCGAAACCACCAACCACCGCAGTCATCAGGGCCAACATCTGTGCTCGGTGTAGGCCGAAGCCTCAGAATAAACCCCAAATAACCCACTAGATCGGTCCGCCTCCGCCTTTCTGAGCCACGCCCCCTGAGCCACACCACCCCCTCCCCACACACACCAGTCTGGGGGGGGGGGCTTCTCTCTATGCAAAGACACCAGAGAGGTTTTCAGATGGCGGGGCTGCTGTTTCCATGGCCTTAACGCACCTGTTTCACCTCACCCATTACTCAGCAGTCAGACAGAAATGAAGTCCAGGTTTGGAAAGTAAAAACCCGCTATGATTTTACACCACCCGGTTGATTTCACTCTTTCATTCTACCTGCTGGCTTGAGGTACAGCAGGTACAGTAACTGGCAAATCCAGGCAGGTGGGGCACAAGCAGTGGAAGATGTCTTCATTCTGAACACGATCTGTCCACTTCTACCTTTAACCACCCATGCACTACATGGAGGGTTAACTAGACCTACATCCAACCCACAGAGTTTGTAATGACATAACCACAATGGAGCCAGTAACTGGTAGTTTCATATTTAACCTGTTTGTCAAAGGCAGAATCAAAATGGGTTGTTAAAGTAAACTGATCTTCTGCTATGATATCAGTGTTCCCGTGGTCAAAGTGTCTTAAAATGGGAGTATTGTTGTTAGGTTGCATTCATGCTAGTGTGTCCCGTCTAATGGACCCCGCGCTGAGACATGAAGGTTGATGCAGGTTTGATACACCCCAGTTTATGAGTTAGGTCCTTAAGATTCATCCATGTTGACCTTTTGATATCTAATACAGGGTTTCTGTAGGGCATTTACATTTTGAAAAGGTTCCGTGGCAGTTTTGTGAGTTATATTGAAGTCATCATATTAATCTTTTGACACCGTCAGGTTTGTCTTCCATTTCTTTATCAGCTTCAATTTGGCAGCAGTGTAATGACCTCACAAGAAATGCCTTCCATTCTTTATTTATAGGAGACCGTAGATGGTTTTTAATCTTCACCGGGATGAGCTGCAAATTAAATCGCCGCCTATTCTCCTTAGTGCTTATCGGGGATTTGTAAACAAGGTTTATTTGAGGACCAGGTCACCATTGTCTTTCATTTAACTTGAACCGAACAGTCCCTAATAAAGTAGCGGGTGGGCCATGCACCTTGCCAGCTGCGTGTCAGAAACACCTCAGAGAAGGTGAGGACCATGACAGCGTTCTCATTAATAAGCCCAGTGTTTGAACTGAACGCTGGAAGCTTTCCTAGCTACTTCACACTGAAAGACTCCACTGAGAAGTTCAGTTGAAGCTGATAGTGAGCTATCAGTTTCTAATTAAAGCCACGAGGTCTCTCTCATTAGAAGCATGTGCTTCAGACTGATCCCTGAACTGTAGCATTGTTGCACACACCCTTTAAAACAGACAAAAACAGCAGCCCTGTAAAAGGATATAAGTGACTGATAGAAAAATACATGCAAGCCGAATATATAACCATCCGTCCGCTTGAGTGTGAATGGGTGTGATGAATTTTCAGATCCTCCCCAAGATGTCCTCGTTTTCACCATCTCATATGTGGTCACCAGAGCTACAAAGATTATCCAGTGTTAGCCTTATCACACACGTTTGTAGCTAGCAGGGCTCAAACTCCCTCAGCAACACTAGAGTCTGGCCATCCAGGGCTGTGTGGAAACTCCAGGATTAGAGTGGACAGTAGAGGGTTTTGGGAGTGTGAATGCCGAGAGGTTTGATTGTTTGGTTTGTGAGGAAGAATCCTGAATCCACAGACGTAGTTGAAATGGAAATGGGTCTCAGTGTTCACTGCCATTCTGTCACGTCTTCTTTGGTTGTAAAAGAGAAATGTGAAGTGGGAGATTTAGAGGAGATGAAATACCACCTGGCTTTTTTCTTCGGTAATGGGAATACAATTCCTCTTTGCCTCTTGGTCTATCTGCTTCTCTCTCTCTCTCTCTCTCTCTCTCTCTGCATCTGGGAAACACAGTGCACTTGCCAGTTCTGGAGATATAGCAGACTCTGTTCATGCATGACTAAACCTTGGATGAACTCAGACACCCACTTCCACTCACAAGCAACCCCTCCATCCAGACCCCCACCATACTTCCACCCCCCTCCCCAGCCTATCTCCACCCTCACCTCCACCATAACTCTATCTCCACCCCACCAACCCCACCACCACCCACCCTACCCGCAACCCCACCTCCGTCCTAGCTCCACCCGCACCCTGTCTCTTTGTTATAGTCACGATTTAGAAACCATCAGATTTAGAAACCCAAACATTTGAGTCCAATCAATCTGGTGGATAATATGAATAATGTTACAATACTATTAATAGAAAGTTTAAAAGAGTCACGGCGGATTCGTTTCCCAAAGACACACCCCTCTGCTGCACCTCTGTCCAAGCAGACTTTGTCACCAGTGCTTTCTCAGCAGTGTAACCAGAGCTGTTGCCGAATCTCTTGGTGTCTGTATGAGGAGATGACACACCTAACCTCATGTCCGTGTTCCTCACATACATCAGTGGTGTCACACGCCACCAACACCTGGCAGGAGCCATGAAGGTCATATCAAATGACAAATATACTAGCACTTTGCACAGGTGCACACACACACACACACACACACGCACACACACACACACACACACACACACACACACACACACACACACACACAAATGTATGCACAAAAACCACATTTACCTGCAATTTAGAATCTGAAGTCTACCTTCACAAATCTTACCTGAACAGATGTTTACATTTTATTCTGTTTTATTCAGTCCCTACAGTTCTCCAAAGTCACTTGTGCTACAAGTAAAACTTGTTTTTACGTCTAGTTTTTGCGAGTTTGCAAGAGAAGTTTGAATTAATGTAAGTGGTGTTAATTCATCCCAGCATATACACCTGAGGGAGTGCACAACCCTTTGCTTGGAAATGGACCTCAGCCACTAGCAGAGCCGGTGCTGTTATCTCATTCTGTACAGTATAACCTGTATGTCACAGGCAGTGTATTTATCTCATTCTGTACAGTATAACCTGTATGTCACAGGCAGTGTATTTATCTCATTCTGTACAGTATAACCTGTATGTCACAGGCAGTGTATTTATCTCATTCTGGACAGTATAACCTGTATGTCACAGGCAGTGTATTTATCTCATTCTGGACAGTATAACCTGTATGTCACAGGCAGTGTATTTATCTCATTCTGTACAGTATAACCTGTATGTCACAGGCAGTGTATTTATCTCATTCTGGACAGTATAACCTGTATGTCACAGGCAGTGTATTTATCTCATTCTGTACAGTATAACCTGTATGTCACAGGCAGTGTATTTATCTCATTCTGGACAGTATAACCTGTATGTCACAGGCAGTGTATTTATCTCATTCTGTACAGTATAACCTGTATGTCACAGGCAGTGTATTTATCTCATTCTGGACAGTATAACCTGTATGTCACAGGCAGTGTATTTATCTCATTCTGGACAGTATAACCTGTATGTCACAGGCAGTGTATTTATCTCATTCTGGACAGTATAACCTGTATGTCACAGGCAGTGTATTTATCTCATTCTGTACAGTATAACCTGTATGTCACAGGCAGTGTATTTATCTCATTCTGGACAGTATATCCTGAATAACAGACCTACATTAGTAATGCCAAGCAGGCCCGTTGACAGTCTTGCTGGGGCCCGCAAAGATTCATGTGCCCCCCCAGCGCCAGCGGCGCAAGGGTTCGCGCGAAAATGACGTAATCGCAGTGGCTCCGCCCGTGCGCGAGGGTCTCGCGCGCTGTCGGTTCGCGAGGTCGCGCACCTCTCGAATTTTGTAACTTCGCGCGCCGCGCTTCAGCGCAATGAACAAAGTCCTGTTTGCACGGTTCATACACCTTTATAAGGTGGAATTAAAGCACGTGTACGTCACTTTAAAGGTCCATTTCAATATTTTCCAGCACGTTAAACTTAAAGTTAAATATTTATACATATACTCGAAATGATTCGAAATAATTCGCTTTTTATCACATTATTTAATGGTTGTTTATTTTCAAAACGCCCAATCTTAACGTCTTCACGAGAACTGTTCAGTCAGACAGCTATTTGTTGTGAAACGAAGTAGTTACAATTTCAAGCATTTTCAAGTACTTTACCCTAAATTCCAGCACTTTTCAAACCTGGAACACAATGCAACTTTAAAATTCGTCAGGTAAATGTTTTTCCTTTCTTTTCTGCGCTCCAGATTTCTGTATTTACTTTAACTATCCACCACTGTATTTCCCGCTGTTGGGCGGATACCGGCCGGCTACAGTCGGTGCTGGATCAAACCATTTTCCAGTGGGAGGCGGGGGTGTATGCACTTAATGGAAAATATGCAGATAGGTAAAAAAACATATATATTTGAGCCATTGAGCTTATTATGAGTACATAATTTTATATTAATGAAATATTTCAAGATTATTTAAAAATTATAGACTTTAAGTAAAAAATAAATTGCTGGGCTCTTTGATGGGCCCCCCTGGCCCTAGGGCCCGGGACAACAGACCCGGTTGTCCCCCCCTGTCGACGGGGCTGATGCCAAGTGAATAGACTGTTGCAATATTCTGGGCCCTCAGTGACTGGCCTTGGGGGCCCTACAGATGGGACATGGGGAGACTAAAATCTCAGCAGGGGGACATTTGCATTTGTTAGTTAGAAACTTTGCTGTGTTTGTGAATGCGCGTGTATGACATGAGAACAAATTAAAACGGATGCATACATTTTTTAAATGGACTCGAGTTCTTAGATTGGGTTAATGGATCTGGGATCACTCATTTTGATCAAATACTAGCACAGTTCCTCCTTGTACAGAGAGTGTTGATACCTTGGTTCATGTCAGTCATATCAGTTCCATGTGTTCATAGAAGGATGGTCCCTTTGGGTAGTGATCACCACCAAGACAGAGGCACAGACACAACACGGCACAAACGTGTAATGGGGGAGTCAAACGTGTAATGGGGAGTCAAACGTGTAATGGGGGAGTCAAACGTGTAATGGGGAGTCAAACGTGTAATGGGGAGTCACAAACGTGTAATGGGGAGTCAAACGTGTAATGGGGGAGTCAAACATGTAATGGGGAGTCAAACATGTAATGGGGGAGTCAAACGTGTAATGGGGGAGTCAAACGTGTAATGGGGAGTCACAAACGTGTAATGGGGAGTCAAACGTGTAATGGGGGAGTCAAACATGTAATGGGGGAGTCAAACGTGTAATGGGGAGTCAAACATGTAATGGGGAGTCAAACGTGTAATGGGGAGTCAAACGTGTAATGGGGAGTCAAACATGTAATGGGGAGTCAAACGTGTAATGGGGGAGTCAAACGTGTAATGGGGAGTCACAAACGTGTAATGGGGAGTCAAACGTGTGATGGGGAGTCAAACGTGTAATGGGGGAGTCAAACATGTAATGGGGGAGTCAAACGTGTAATGGGGAGTCAAACATGTAATGGGGAGTCAAACATGTAATGGGGAGTCAAACGTGTAATGGGGAGTCAAACGTGTAATGGGGAGTCACAAACGTGTAATGGGGAGTCAAACGTGTAATGGGGAGTCACAAACGTGTAATGGGGAGTCAAACGTGTAATGGGGAGTCACAAACGTGTAATGGGGGAGTCTGTTTGCTCTCTGTTACACAGCCAGCACCTCTTGGAATGCCAGTTAATGGTCTAGGCTCCCTTGACTAGCTAACCGCAGTGATTATAATCCACATATGCAGATGATGCCCTGGTTGGGAGTGTTTATATAAGTGACTACTTGACCCCCCCCCCCCCACACACACACACACACACACACTCACACGCCAAACCAGGCAGCTTCAGACTGAGGAGGGTTGTTGTGTGTTTTGATGTGATTCTGCTGATTCTGACTGTTCTGTGTACATCAAATCAGGTCAAGACTTGCACTTGTGAAGTCATTTCTTATTTAAGTGTGAACAGAACCAGACGTTAAAAAGACATCAGAACTTTCCCGACACAATGCGAATTATTATGATTGATATCATCACTACTGTTGTTCCACTGCACTACTTCATGGTAACCACATGACGGTGTCTGAGAGTAACAAAGTTTTTGAACACACCACATGTCTTCATGGTGTTGATTTTCTGTTTTCTGGAGACCCCTTCCTTGTCCCCTGAGAACGAGCTGTCCGAGGCCACACCCTCTACTATCCTCCAATCCAGACTGGTTTAAAGTGCAATGAGGGCGGGCCCTCTTGGTGCTAAGAGCCGTTCCCGTCCGGATTCCCTTCCGGAGCAACTATTCCACACATGCCCATCCTCAGCCTCCCGCCCACACGGACAGGGACTCTTTGTGTCTACAGCTGTCAGTGTTCCTCTGCAGGGTTGAAGCTAAGCATTAAATCTACCCATGAATCACTGCTCTGCAGAGCTCAAATTTTACACAGTGCTCTTTTTATCTTACTACTGCTACTGCTACTACTACTACTACTACTACTACTACTATTACTACTACTACTACTATTACTACTACCACTACTACTACTACTACTACTACTATTATTACTACTACTGCTGCTGCTCCTACAATTACTACTACTACTACTACTACTACTACCACTACTACTACTACTACTATTATTACTACTACTACTACCACTACTACTACTACTACTGCTGCTACTACTACAACTACTATTACTACAGTTTTGAAACTGTGTCTCCTTTTGTCAAAACGTAACACACAGCAGCCAGAGACACACACACAACATGTGAATATTCTGTAATACATAGATATCAAAAGGCAAAAAAAGGCTTGTAATGTCAACATACAAAATCAGGATATTTGGATCTGGATACAAGATACCACAGATGTATCACAGCCGATGTCTTCTCTGTACCTTCTGGAGTGATGTGTCCACCCCGTATCATCAGATGACAACAAACCGGGCTGTTCTGGTTCATCCCCCTCGCGATGGAGAATGAGTATGTTGTGCTCAGTGTTGAGGAAGATGATGATGTAGGCAGTGTTATATGGGCCAAGAGTGGCACGATGATGAACACAGCCATCCTGGCAAATGGCTGCACACATTGTTATGTTGACACCACGCTGCCAGGGACTCTGACATTGGCACGGTGTCCTACGATGCTCATTACATCATTGTATGACAGTATGAAATCGGCATAAAGTACAGATTCACTGGAATGAAGTATCAGTGAGTGGACAGCACAGCATGCTTGTGTATATTCATAGCACAGTTGTCTCACACTGTCAGAGCTGTCAGTAACGATGTGCTGTTGA
>NC_135217.1:6024959-6039959 GCF_052324685.1 Brachyhypopomus gauderio
CTGTTGATTTAGGTTCAGTACAATATGGTGTAGTTCCCTGTGAGGATGAGCTAACGGTGTGCTATGATGAAGATTCAATCAGTCAAGCCTGTTGTATGTACGCACATACATGTTTTAAGGTGTGTGTGCATTTCCACACATGTATTAAAGTGAGTGAGTGTACTTGCAGATGTGTTAAGGTGTGCATGTTTGCACACATGTATTAAGGTGTGTGTGTGTGTGTGTGTGTGTGTGTGTGTGTTTGCACACATGTATTAAGGTGTGTGTGTGTGTGTGTGTGTGTGTGTGTGTGTGTGTGTGTGTGTGTGTGTTTGCACACATGTATTAAGGTGTGTGTTTGCATGCATGTATTAAGGTGTGTGTGTGTGTGTGTGTGTGTGTTTGCACACATGTATTAAGGTGTGTGTTTGCATGCATGTATTAAGGTGTGTGTGTGTGCATTCTTGTATGTTTGTTCTGCTTATCACTTCTTAATTTCCTGATAAGGCATTTTCCCACATGCCACCTATTCCTACCCAATTCCTCCCCATTCTTTGCCTGTATAAGGTTGGTGTGAGTTCATGCTGTATGTGTCCAGCTTCCTGTGGTCTCCTAAATGTTGGTGGGAATTCTGCCCCGTCTCTCACGTGCTTTTTGCGGCTTTCGGCATTGTTTTAGCGCCTCCCAGTCCTGCTGCGAGGTTTGTGCGACACCACGCATGGTTTTCTGAGTTCATTGTTGCTCTATTAATAGCTCGGGTGGGACAGTCAGGGAGCTGACAGCTGGTGGGAAGGAAATGAGACCGGGGAGGAGAGGGATTACCGGGAGGGGTCAGGGGTCATGCTCCCAGCCCGACACGAGAGTTACCAAATCCTGGGAATTTCAGTGGCTGGGAATGACGGAGTCCTGGAGTTGAGTTGGAAAGGTCTCGTGCAGCTGAGTCCACTCAGTTCTGGCATCTTTCTGTTTACAGTGACACACATACAATTAAGACTCAAATACAGACCACAGACATCAATTTATTAATCCTTAATCGGCATCCAACTGCGACCAAATGCAGGGGGACTGACCAACCAAAGAGAGTGAGAGAAAGACGCTAATGTCCCGCTGAGAGTCCCGCTGAGAGTCCCGCTGAGAGTCCTGCTGAGTGTCCTGCTGAGTGTCCCGCTGAGTGTCCCGCTGAGAGTCCCGCTGAGTGTCCCGCTGAGAGTCCCGCTGAGTGTCCTGCTGGGAGTCCCGCTGAGTGTCCTGCTGAGAGTCCCGCTGAGTGTCCTGCTGAGAGTCCCGCTGAGTGTCCTGCTGAGAGTGTGACAACACTCAGCAGCTTTGGCCAGAATCCACGTCAGAATACAACTGTTTCCCAATTAAACCAAAATGGAAATGTGCGCTGTCTCGGGAAACAATGCAGACCGAACCCAACACAAGATATATTGAACACAAGATGTATTGAAAGTATCCAACACCTGTAATTTGGTCAAAACCACGACTCTCGTGAAAGTTATGGAGTACGTCAGAGTACATCGCCACTCACGGTCAGATTTGCAGCAGGGACTGATGGGATATGACGACTGACTTCAAGCCATATGGATCCTATTAGCTACAGCCACAGAGTAGATGCACCTAGTGAGGTTACACCGTACACCGTAGTGCAGCGTTACAGGGGTGATGTAGCCTAGCAACAGCGTGGCCTCCCGCCCGACGCAGAACGATGCTCTGGACCGCTCGGGTGCCGAGCCGGCGTGACTCCCAGAAGCACATGCGTACGACGCTTTCTCCTGTTGGATTTCTGTACTCTGGTATTATCCGGGGCGGGCTTCCCGTCTGGAATGTTAAATACCTTCTGCACTTTCCCAACACCCCATATTTTCTGCCATCAGCCAAAGCTGTCCTCAACGCTCGAGGTCCTGTGGAGCCGTTTAAAGGCCTTGAAGGGGGCGTTTGTGTCCACACTCCCTTTACTGCGTTGTTTCTACAGACCGTCAGGAGTACTAGGGACACATGGTGTTACACTGAACTGTGTTATTTATCAGATTTCTTTCCATCTTAACTAAATTGTAACCGGCAACATTTGTTGGCGCTTTTAGCAAGGGGTCAGAGTTCTTGCTGTGAGCATCTTGTCCTTGTTGACCTGATAAGTTAATTGCTATAAATTCTTGGAAATTAGATTACAGTTCAGAATACCTTTACACATGAGTGAAATGTTTTGTTCGAAGAGTGACATGAGTGTAAGTTCACTTGTTAAGTACCTTGACTGTGTGTGTGAATGACACAGGATGTTGACTATTCCCTGGTCATTAACAAGGATGTGTTGGTCATTTCATGCTCTCATGGGTTGCTTGAAAGAATCTATTAATGACAAGTCAGACACACAGGCCTTTTGTGATAATCTAGTCATTAGAGGCCTGCGTCTCTCTCCTCCACACTGTGGTCACTGATCACGTGTATTATTTTGTTGTGCTGTGCCAAATATCGTGGTCACAAGATGACTGCTTTCAAAAATGACTACTTTCTACTCTGTGTGATGCCAAAGCATGTGACCAGTCATGTGACAAGGCAGCTACACTGTGAGCATGACACAGAAATGTCACGTTGTACATTGTAGTTTGGGAACAAGTTATGTATGACTTCACCTCCTCGTAGTGAGGCTATGGCTTCAGGTTTTGTCTGAGAAAATGTTGCAAGAAATTCTCCTCACATAATGGGAGTATAACTACTTTTGTTGTAGTGCAATTGAAGTTTACATGTCTGAGACAGATGAATGCAACTGAACTCTACAATTATAAATGACACTGTGATATAGAAAGCTCAATAACTATGCATGAGTTTAGTCCTGATTAAGATTAAGTCTGTAAAACGTTTGGGGAAGTTATGGTGCAATATTGGTACAGTAGACTGTGTGTGTGTGTGTGTGTGTGTGTGTGTGTGTGTGTGTGTGTGTGTGTGTGTGTGTGTGTGGAACAGGGCACGTGTCATGTGGCTTGTGTAAGTGGTATATTTCCAAAGCTTGACTAAACCAGCATATTTTCAATCTAGAGTTAAAACCAGAGACTGTAGTCGTCAGTGCAGGCTTGGCAGAGCCGTTTGTGTAGTATCAGGATTCAGGCTGGTATGGTGAACAGAAAGGCTACCGACATGTGGCCTTAATTCAGTGGCCTTATCTCTAGCAGCTTCAGGACCATGATGAAGGAGTTCTGCTTCTTGAGTCCTGTAAGTGCAGTCTGGTATGACACTTCCCAAAATGTGGTGTGTTTCCACTTGTTTGAGGAAAAGTGTTTTTTGTCCTTCTCATAACATTACTTAACAACGCTGTGGGTGATCATCGAGGGAGTGCAGCTAGTATTCTCGTTTGCAGAGACTCAAAAAGGGTGCAAAGAAGTGACACAAATCTCCCTTAATTTAAATAAATAAATAGAAACACCCCATAGAGTGTGTGTAAGTAAGAGTGTGTGATGCTGAGAGAGAGAGTGGGGATTGTTCTCAGTTGTCATGGTTGTGGGTGTGTGAGTGTGTGATGCTAAGGAATTCTCCCATTTCCCGTTGTTGTGGTCTGTGTGTTCTGTTCAGTGCTGAGTGTTCTTCAATTCAGACACCACCCCCAAAAAATGCAGATACACACCCACACAAATACACACACACACACAACACACACACACACACACACACAAACTGCACATCTCATTTTCACAAGGATAAAAAACAAGATTGCATACTGATGCCCACTGACTTTCTATGGTTCTGTGATCTGTGAATAAGACTGATATTTTCTTCAGTTAGATCACAGTTTTTTCACAGCTGAAAAAACGAATCTCCTGGTGCGTGATTGGTCACTCCGCCCAAATGCAGTCACTAACCAAAAGACAGAAAGCTGTGGTCAGCTGAGGGGCGAGAACATTGGGGAACGTTTGATGGGTTCTGCTAACTGCTCTGGGCCAATGTGAGAGCTGACATGTTCCTCAGTCTCAAGTTCTGTGTGGCCATGTAGTGTAAACCGCGTTTTCCTGACATGTGGTAGCACGGTCAGTAAATAAGAGTATAGTTTGAATTACGTCTTTATTTTACACCTCTGATGACTTCATCTGCAGATTTTCTTTTTTTTACCAAAGAGTATATGTTTGTTTTGTTTTTTGTTTTTGTTTGTTGTTTTTTCTTTTTACAAAAGAGCATCCTGAGTTTCCCTCTGGGACCTTTAATTTACCAGTCTAACTACCTCTCTGGTGACATTATGCTTATACCACATTTAAATATATAATTAATATTTATTAGGCAATAATAAAAAAATTTTGGGCAATAATATGGAGTCACCCCCCCCTCCCCTCCCCACCCACACACACACACACACACACACACACTTTACCACCACCACAGCCTAACAACTTCCACTCTTCTGGGAAGGCTTTCTACATTTTGGAGATTTTGGAGTGTGTCTGTGGGAATTCTTGCAAATTCATTCAGAACAGCATTTGTGAGCTCAGATGCCGATGTCGGATGAGGGGGCCTGGCCCACA
Source organism: Brachyhypopomus gauderio (assembly GCF_052324685.1). Classification (NCBI taxonomy): domain Eukaryota; kingdom Metazoa; phylum Chordata; class Actinopteri; order Gymnotiformes; family Hypopomidae; genus Brachyhypopomus; species Brachyhypopomus gauderio. Next base: position 6,029,444 of record NC_135217.1, read on the forward strand.
ATCTCTACTCTAGTTCATCCCAGAGGTGTTCTGTGAGGTCAGGTCTGGCCTTTGTGTGGGCCAGTCAAGTTCTTCCACAGCAAACCCCCCCGACGGAGTCTCTATGGACCTCACTTTGAGCACTGGGGAGCTGAAATGCTGGAACACAACACGGTCTTTCTCCAAACTGCTCCCACAAAGCTGGAAGGATAAAAATGTCCAAAATATCTTGATATGCTGAAGCATTAAAAATTCCCTTTGCTAAGGATCTAAGGGGTCTAGGCCAACTCCTGAATAGCAACCCCAAATCCCATCTCCAACAAACAATACAATTGGCACAAAGTAGTCAGGCAGGTAATGTTCTTCAGACTCCCAGATAGAGAGACGTGATTCATCACTCCACAGGACACGTTTCCACAGCTCCAGAGGCCAGTGAGCTTTACACAACTCCATCTGACACTTGGCCTTGCGCTTGGTGATATAAGGCTTGCATGCAGCTGCTCAGCCAGTGAAACCCATGAAGATCCCTGCACACGGTTCTTGTGCTGACGTTAATGCCAGAGGAGGTTTGGATCTCTGCAGTTACTGAGTCAGCAGAGCGTTGGAGCCCTTAACACACTGTGCACCTCAGCATTTGGCAACGCTGCTCTGTAACTCACCATGGTCTGTCACTTCATGGCTGAGATGCTGTGGTTCCTAAATGCTTCCACGTTTCAGTAATACCACAGTTGGAGTTGATTGTGGAGCATCTAGGCGGGGAGGATTTTCATGAACTCACTTGTTGCAACAATGGCATCCTTTTACAGTACCAGAAGTCACATACTTCTGTAGAACGGCCCATTCTTGCACAAATGTTAGTAAAACGTCAGACAGCACGGTTATGCTAATGTGTTGTAAAGTCAGGATTAGGTTCTCCATTTCATGGGCCTTTGGCAATGGGACTGATTGAATTCAACACCTGAATTCAATGATTAAGAGGTGAGTCCCAATACTTTTGACCATATAGCGTATCTTTATCACATATGTCCCTGAAGAATCAGCCACCTTCCCATCTACAGTCCAGTGTGAATGAATGAGATTAGTAGTGCTGTCAGCTCCAGCATCTCAGCATCTCCAGCGTTCATGAACCTCAACACCTTCACCATTTATCTTTTTTTTTTTTTTCCAAAGCTCGACTAAACCAGCATATTTTATTCCAGTTAAAAACAGAGACTGGAATAATCAATATTGGAAGAACAGCAAATGTGTCAGAACATATTTGGCTAATATAGGCAACAGAAAGGCTACCGACATGTAGCATTAACCTATAGCATTAGCATAACTGTGAACACCAGATATCTTCAAAATCAGATATTAATGGCAGATCTGTAATAAACATGTAAGTTGTAAGCTCGTAGGCATCAACATTAGGCTTCATGATAATAGGCTGATAATAAATTTATATATATGGATTTATACATGCACAAAATATCTATACACCAATGAGTGTTATTCATGAAATATTCCACCTGAAACATTTTCAAGCACAATTTCAAAACAACATATCTTCCATCCACCAGCTTCTGAGTGTGTAGTACCACTGTAGAAGGACAGGTGGTCTATAAAGCTTTAGAATTGGCATGAGAAGCTTATGAAGTGATCACTCAGTGTGTGAATACATCTCGAGGTTTACTTTCTGTTCTTCTTTGCAGTGGCCATTTGAGCTGGTTGCGTGTTTTATTTTATTATTATTATTATTTTATTTATTATTATTATTATTTTTTTTTTTTTCTTTTCTTTCTTTCTTTTCCTGCCTCTTCGTCTTTTCCCTTTTTATTCTTTCTCTCCCCCTCTTTTCTTGGTCCACCTAACCCCAATAATTATCACTTTGCATATTGTTATCACTATATTATATATTGTTATCACTACACTATATATTATACAAAATTGTTATAATTGCCATTTAAATCTGTACATAAAAACAAAGTTGTCCTCCAAAGATGGGGGGGGGTGGAGGTGGGCCATAAAAAATAAAAAAAAAGAATACATCTCGATGCACTTGACTGACAGTGACCTGATGGGCACCTGCACGCATGTGACCCATGCAGTGAGTTGTCCCTGTAGAGCCCCTGTAATCTGACCCATGCAGTGAGCTGTCCCTACTGAGCCCCTGTAATCTGACCCATGCAGTGAGCTGTCCCTACAGAGCCCCTGTAATCTGACCCATGCAGTGAGCTGTCCCTACAGAGCCCCTGTAATCTGACCCATGCAGTGAGCTGTCCCTACAGAGCCCCTGTAATCTGACCCATGCAGTGAGCTGTCCCTACAGAGCCCCTGTAATCTGACCCATGCAGTGAGCTGTCCCTACAGGGCCCCTGTAATCTGACCCATGCAGTGAGCTGTCCCTACAGGGCCCCTGTAATCTGACCCATGCAGTGAGCTGTCCCTACAGAGCCCCTGTAATCTGACCCATGCAGTGAGCTGTCCCTACAGAGCCCCTGTAATCTGACCCATGCAGTGAGCTGTCCCTACAGAGCCCCTGTAATCTGACCCATGCAGTGAGCTGTCCCTACAGAGCCCCTGTAATCTGACCCATGCAGTGAGCTGTCCCTACAGAGCCCCTGTAATCTGACCCATGCAGTGAGCTGTCCCTACAGAGCCCCTGTAATCTGACCCATGCAGTGAGCTGTCCCTACAGAGCCCCTGTAAGCCTCTTGATGAATCCACAGAACTCGTATAAGAACCGAAGCAGTTTTGAGAGTAAAGTGTAGTCAAGGACATAAAAGGAGAAGTTTGACTTTAACTGCAGATGTACCGTATTGCATATGTAAGAGCTTTTGTGTATGTGAAGGTCAATTTTCCATTATTTATGACTTAAGATATGACTATGGAGAATGTGTTGCCTCTAACATCAGACCATACTTGTAGACCAGGGTGCAGTGCGTTTGTGTATGTGAAGGCCAATAACATCAGACCATTCTTGTAGACCAGGGTGCAGTGCGTTTGTGTATGTGAAGGCCAATAACATCAGACCATACTTGTAGACCAGGGTGCAGTGCGTTTGTGTATGTGAAGGCCAATAACATCAGACCATACTTGTAGACCAGGGTGCAGTGCGTTTGTGTATGTGAAGGCCAATAACATCAGACCATACTTGTAGACCAGGGTGCAGTGCGTTTGTGTATGTGAAGGCCAATAACATCAGACCATACTTGTAGACCAGGGTGCAGTGCGTTTGTGTATGTGAAGGCCAATAACATCAGACCATACTTGTAGACCAGGGTGCAGTGCGTTTGTGTATGTGAAGGCCTCTAACATCAGACCATACTTGTAGACCAGGGTGCAGTGCGTTTGTGTATGTGAAGGCCTCTAACATCAGACCATACTTGTAGACCAGGGTGCAGTGCGTTTGTAGGATAATGTTTTATTCTTCTCAGTACGTCATGACTTCTGCTTTCAGCTTTCACAGACAGATTGAAGAAAATCCTAGTTTGCATATTTATGATAATATTAAAATGGGGAGGCGTACTCACATATGCATGCACGCCAACACACAGTTCCATGCATACATAGCTGATGGCAGTATTACTGTAACTTTGGAAACCACAAATTCATTGTTGCATTGGGTGAGGATGTATGAAAACATAACTATTTTTTCTCATCCCAATTTTTTTTGCATTTTTTTTGGCATTTTTGTATCTATTGTGGACAAGAATGTTTCCATAACCTCAGGTGTGTATGCTTTAAGGTTCTTTTATATGTCCTGAACCTGCCAGCGTTGACTCTAACAGCAGGTTTGGAGCTGGTTGCTTTGCTGGGTTTGCAGGATTTATGAGTTCATTCTATGTGACGCACAAGCACGTGGCAGAGAACACAAAACAAGGGAAGATATTAGAATGTGAAAGAGGGCAACCTGGAGCCCTGGAGGTGAGCCCTAGAGATGAGCCCTGGAGGTGAGCCCTAGAGATGAGCCCTGGAGGTGAGCCCTGGAGATGAGCCCTGGAGGTGAGCCCTGGAGATGAGCCCTGGAGATGAGCCCTGGAGGTGAGCCCTGGAGGTGAGCCCTGGAGGTGAGCCCTAGAGGTGAGCCCTAGAGGTGAGCCCTAGAGAGGAGCCCTAGAGAGGAGCCCTAGAGAGGAGCCCTGGAGATGAGCCCTGTAGATGAGACATAGAGATCAGCCCTGGAGTGTGTGTGTGTGTGTGTGTGTGTGTGTGTGTGTGTGTGTGTGTGTGTGTGTGTGTGTGTGTGTGTGTGTGTGTGTGTGTGTGTGTGATTTATGTAATGAAATAAGGCACTGCTGTGTTTGATAAGGAGACCACCTACAATGTCATACTGCATGTGTTTTATCACCATATCATTTGTTTGTAGTCAGCACTACTTCAAATGGAGAAACTTGTGTGTCTCCTCATTGGTTGTGTGTCTCCTCGTTGGTTGTATGTCTCCTCGTTGGTTGTGTGTCTCCTCGTTGGTTGTGTGTCTCCTCGTTGGTCGTGTATCTCCTCATTGGTCATGGGTCTCCTCGTTGGTCGTGTGTCTCCTCGTTAGCTTCTCTTTGTCTCACTGAGAAATGGAAAGACTGGGTTCTCCTCTTTCCACTTGAAAGTATAACTGCTCCAGGCCATTCGTCAGGCCACAATTGTCTTGTCACCATCACATAATCAAATGCACATGATCAGATATGTGTTCAGCAGTTTGGGCTATCAGATGCTTAAAGATGTACAGTGATACGCCAATCAAGTGTTCATCTCCGTAACACTGGACTTTCCATCATTTTGAGCTCATGACACTTGGGAGGGTTCTGGGACTACGTCACAGGGGAGGGTTTGGGACTACGTCACTGGGGAGGGTTCTGGGACTACGTCATGGGGGAGGGTTCTAGGACTACGTCACAGATGAGGGTTCTGGGACTACGTCACAGGGGAGGGTTCTACTGAATCAGAGTTCCATGTAATTAGGATGGAGACAGATGAGCTGTTTGAATTGTGATGAGAATTACAAAGTCATTTGATAAATCTGGTGATTCCTGAAGATGCGCAAATCTTAAATTTCTTTTAAAATCTTAAAATTGAAGATTGTAATTAAAATACAGCGCAGCTATTAAAATATACTTCAACAAATGAAAGCAGCATTTCTAGCCATACCTCAAACTCTACAACCATAATGCATATTTTATTTCAATCATATCTAACTGTATACTGCTGTACTAATCACACCAATAAGACTGTGTATTCTAGTGGTAATGGTACTGAGTATTATGTAATTAAACATACTCCATTACCGATTGTATAACATACTAACCATACTGTGAACTCGTGTGTGTATGTGTGTGTGTGTGTGTGTGTGTGTGTGTGTGTGTGTGTGTGTGTGTGTGTGTGTGTGTGTGTTTTACAATCACAGTCACAGAGTGTCTGAGAGAAGACTAATTAACCAAATGTTTCAAATAAACTCCGTTTTTCACATCAGGCAAAAATGTAATTGATTCCAGCCCAAGGACTAGAAAGGGAAAAACAGAGAGAGAGACAGAGAGAGAGACAGAGAGAGAGACAGAGAGAGAGAGAGAGACAGAGACAGAGTCATTAATTTATTTAACAACTAGTATGATGTGTTGGCAAGGCTGGAGGCTCTAATGATGTTTACTTGATGAAAGTAAACTTCTTATTCTCTCACATATGCCTGTACACACACACACACACATACACACACGCACGCACACACACACGTATGCATACATACATACTTACACATGAATAAGCCATTAGTACACTTTAGTCACTGCAAATATTTTAAATCTATACTTTTAATACCTTATTATTAATTCCTTATTATGATCGATAGTGTTACATTTATTTCATATTTCACTACTGTGTAATGTATGTGAAGGTAAAACATCATTACATAATCAACAGCTAATTCTGGATGTATTCAGGACGTAATTGTTATTTTATTATACCGTATAGACCTATGCATGTGAGTTTAGGATTAATTATGAATTAAGTCGATGTATTCAATATATTCTCCTTGAATTGCAGTTGGATGCTAAATTTATCCGAGTTTATGGATGCAGGCTTAGCTGACAGGTTTTACACTAATTCACAGAACGTTTTGAAACTGCAACTCCATGCCCCAGTAACTCCAGACACTGAAAGTTTTCACATGGCAACAGAAGAACGAAGTGTGAACACGGTGTTTACTGCTGCCAGATGCGCTCGTTAAGCTAGTTAAAACCCAACATCCTCACTTAACGCACTGCACCGCACGGGTTAAGTCTTCTGAGATGAAACCTGCTTCTGTGGCCCTCACTGTACTCACAGCCACCGTCTCTTTCGAGCTCAGCAAATCTCACTGATATTTCACTAAGACGGAAGGTGAAGGGGTCTTGTTTTTCCTCTATCTTACTTTCCTTGTTTTTCTTTGTGTGCAGCGGAGCTATCAGATTTCGGACAGATATTGATGAAGACGAATCGATCAGCCGCTCAGAGGTCTATAAATAAATCAGGGTGTTGCATAAAGGACGAAAGGACAGGATGAAGAAGGCTGTTACTCGGCCGTCGTAAGGGGTCTTGAAGGCATGTGGGAGAAATGTGAAGGGTGTCTCGACAGGAGTCTCCGTCCTGTGGAGTTACGAACCTGTTCTTCTGTTTGGAAAGGTGTTTTCTGAGAGGCTTGGTCAGAGGAGTTAGGACAGCAGAGATGTTAAGGAGAGTTCTGTGTTCCTCGATCTGTCAGTTGTGAAGAAGTAATATTTAGAGAAATGGCCTTGTGTTCTAAGAAAAATGGCTGTCGCCCTATTTTATTTGGCGGATGAATGCAGCTGTTTATTTATGTTAAGTGTCGCTGTTTGTGTTGTGCAATTGTGTGTAACTTCGCAGCAAGAAAGACATGCATAATATCACTGTTTAATAAGTCAACTCCTAGTTATGAAAATGGAGGAGCAGACGATGATACACCTGTTTAGTGTAACACAAATTTAGGATAATGTTTCCACGTGCGTGTTAGGCTGGTGTCTTCACTCCCTCTGCTGGTGAAAGAAACACGGTGCTCAAAAGGCTCAGCTTAGATCACCATAACAATTATAGACCGTTTAAATGAGGATTAGCATTTTAACCTGCACTTATGGAAACCTGGTCTGTCTGTGTGGGTCAGGGTACACTTCGATTTAGATCAGCTTCAGAATTGTGAAATTATCACCTGAACCATTATAAGACGCTTCTAGTGAACGCTGAAGTCACGTATCAAGTTTGTCTTAAATATAGATGTCAGAGAGAGAGAGAGAGAGAGAGAGAGAGAGAGAGAGAGAGAGAGAGAGAGAGAGAGAGAGAGAGAATGAGACTGGGACAAAAAAGAGATAGACAGAGTTGTTGGGAGGGTTTTATATTCTAACCCTTTTGCAATAGATGCAATAGATCACGGACAATTAACCTATTGTTTATCAGTTAATTAATCAGTTAAATTTGCTATACATAAAATTATGTAAAATAACCTGACATTTATTTTGCTATGCTTTTTAGAAATGTTGTGACAGATTTTCAAGGTCTGAACTTATTAATTAATTAATTAATTAATACTAAATGGCGGGCATAAATAAGGAATATGGTGTGTGTGTGTGTGTGTGTGTGTGTGTGTGTGTGTATTTGTGGAATTCACCAGAAGATGGCACTATATGCACAGAAGAGAGGTGCTCAGTCGTCATTAGCGGTTGTTAAAGGTTAAATTAGACATTTCGTAGATTTCATGTGGAGTTCTTTTTATAATGTTCTCTATAGTTTTGTACTTTTCAAAAGGTCAAATAAACTTGTAATTACTGGACATCCTACTGGCGCTACCTGCAGCATGTTACCATGACTACCTTTGTCATGACAACCACACGTTAACTTCTTTTACGGGCTTTTACCATTTTTAAGTGGATGTCTTTTTTCCTGCCATGCCATTAAATGGCTCATATAGGCTCATATTTCCGTTCTACAGTATATACCTAAAATAGTAGCCTATATACTCTGAAAGCACCAAATATGTTGGTATGTGTGATAAGCTTTCTGTAGGCTACTCAAACCAAAGCCTTTAGCATTAGGGGTCAAGCACTAAACCCGATGAGAGATTAGGATGTGTGTGTGGAAGGGGGCAGTGCCACCACCAGTCTCAGAGAGACAACACGGGTCAGCTCTCCAGAGGTCCATGAAGCTTAAAGGTGTTGTAAGGGATCTCGACACTCTTTAACGGTCATTATCGGTCTTTAGTGGACGTTCTAGACCCAGACCTCGTCAGTCTAACACCACGCATGCTCAACACAGTCTTCTATGGAGCATCTGGAAAATCACCTCGATCTGTAGTTTTACTAGACCAGTAGCACCTCTTTAAACAACAAGCCCTAAATCCAGTAGACTGAAAGGAAGGCTCTATTAACGCAGTCCCAGTGAGTCTGTTAAAGTGGGTGAGGGTTCCCCCAGAATCCATTATCCTGGTCCCTCTCTGTCTCTGTGTACCCACAATTCCCCCAACCCCTCTTCCCCCTTGCCACGCCCATCGATGGACAACACAGGTAGTTGGCTCCGATAAAAGGATCTTTTTATAAGTGAATAAGTGTTGAATGTAATATTAGTGACGATCTCTAAAGCATATACATGATAATATTTTCTTTTGATGCATGTAATGTGAAACTGCATTTTCCAAACTCCCAGATCTGGCCAGACCACATGTAAATACGTCTCTCCATGACGCATATGGAAATTGGCACCCGTTGTAAAGCAGAGAGCAGCGTGGTGAGGAGTCTGAAGCCTTCCCATCAGGCCTCGGGAGGCATGCCACGCCCCCACACCTCACCTGCTCCAGCACAGGGCGGGGCTCGTTTCTATGGAGATGTCTTTTTCTTCAGCTTAGGTAAACAGTATCCTGTTTGGAAAAATAATCGTTGAGTTTATGAATCCGGATGGTCTAAAGTCAGCTCGGAGGAAGGTTGTAGATGTTCTCCGGGTGCGGATCAGATCCAGCAGATGACTTATGGGAAGACGTCTCTCCTCCGCAGTAGTAAAACCCATCTGCTCGTCACCACATGGGGTCGGTGTGCTATGTGTTGGAGACACATATTTAATGGCTCTTCCAAATGTTTAATGACAGGGGTTTCTCGAAGTGCGCAGACAGCGCAGCTGATAGTGTATATGTAAAGCTAAAATGGTAATTGTGCTACAGTGATGTACAATAACGGTTAGCCTTTGTACTTTTATTTTGATAATCACAATTTACAATAACAGCTGCTGGGGTGATTAACCAATCAGCACTTTGACTCATGAGATTAACACTTTATGAGACTGACTCCTAAGATGAACACCTTCTGAGATTGGCTCACAATGTTATCTCTTGGCTGTGTGACTGGTCAGGGTTTCACTCTGAGTCTTGGTTAAGACATGATGCTGTGATCATTCAAAGCAACACCCCCCCCCCCCCCCCCCCCTCCCCTGGGCCCACACCTGGTCTTCAGTTCAGATGGGGTCTTTAGAATGCATTAGCACAATAATTAAGTTTTCCAAGCAGACAGTAAAGCAGTTCTGAGTAGGTCTGGACAAGACCATCTGTTAAGTGCAAACGAAAGTGTCATGTTGTCAAAAATATCCAGTGCCTCTGTTCACATTCATTTCAGTCACATTCAAGAAATAGTTCTGCCTACTTCCACCCCTCTGTTTAAACCTCAGGAGCAATTTGTTAAGTCTCTTGGCCAAAACTGTATAGCTCAGACATAAATAATTCAGAAACTGATTTAAATAAATTCTTCAAGCATAACTATCCAATAATTAAATTTATTTCTTCATTAATAAAGTTTATGTCTTGTGTGTGTGCCTGCGTGGTGTGTGTGTGTGTGTGTGTGTGTGTGTGTGTGTGTGTGTGTGTGTGTGTGTGTGTACATGAGCTACTGAAGTTGGAAGAGTGCTGTTTCTCATTACAGGCTCAGGGAGCGAATGCTGCTATGTGGAAGTGTCTCGCCTGCTCGACCTCTCCGTCTCATCGTCTCCCACGCACTCTCCTCTCATTGCTCCTTGGTTTCTCGCTCGCTCTTTCTGCTCACTCTCTCATCTCTCACACTTCTCTCGTCCTCTATCATTTCTCCCATGTCTCATGTCTCCTGTGTGTGTTTCTGTGTGTGTTTCACAGAAATAATAGTGCTCTTAATTCTCTTAAGTGGCCCTGAGTAAGCGCTCACCTTCCACGCTGCTTCTAACAGTGTACCCTAAACGCTGAGTTAAACTGATTTAGAAGATATAGTGGTATCGTATTTTGCTGTTTCACAGTGTAACTGAAAACCTCAATATCAACGACAACCGCATTCTGTGCTCGTCCACCGGACATTTCACAACGTCAATCACACGATTCATGAGCGTGAGGCATGTTTGCTCTCCATCGAGACCAAACGTGGAATTTGGAAGCTCTCTGGACACGACGCCATTTCTTTAGCCTGTGCTTTGCAACAGGCCTGTTTGTAGGTGAATGAGGAGAGATGACACACAGTGCAGAAGTGTCATGTGATGCTATTTTAGTGTCAGGCACACACAAGGCTTTGATCGGGCCTAA
>NC_135217.1:6042459-6062459 GCF_052324685.1 Brachyhypopomus gauderio
CACTCCAGCTGCTTGACCCTCAGCTGGTTTCTGATTGGTTAAGGAGGCCAGTGCTGGTTTCTGATTGGGTAAGGAGGCCAGTGCCTGGAGAAGGTGGCTGGGCCCCTAATGACCATGGATATACACAAGCCCCGGACTGGAAAATATCCCAACTGGAACTGGAGTCATGCAGGTGCCCCCAGGAATAATAAAAGGCTATATGTTAATATGTATTATACTTAATAACCTTGTAATGGTTATTAATGTATGTTAGGGTTGCTAATATTACTTTGGTTCCCATGTTGTAATCTAAATAGTCTTGGACTCCACACTCTTCTCTTGAAGCCCAAATGGTCACTAGACAGACAAACCATTCAACAATCACCAAACAGAGCAATTTCCGTGAAATCGGTGTGGTTCCTGTCACTGCAAAAATAATAAAATAATATAAGGGTTGCTTTTTTGTTCGTTAAACCTACCTGGACTTTTTAAAATCACAGGTTCAGAATTGCCAGACCTTTCCAGCAGTGCTGGTTATGTGGCATCGTATATTTCAGTTCACCCGGCCAAGGACCTCTTAACAAACAGGCCTGCTCCGGTCCCTTGGATGCACGTGCACCTTTGAGACAGGAAGCACGTAAAGAGATGGAGCATGGCGTATGAGAAATCCCCAGGCCCCGCCCCTTCCAGCACCTGGCAGGTGCTCAGACCGGGTCACGTGGACCAGTTATGGTCTCCTACCCTCTGCTGTCTGATCCCAAATCAGAGGATGTCCACAAACCTTTGGCTCCAGCACTTTCTGCATGGACACGATATCTAATCATTGAACTGACCATTAAGACCTCTTATGAAGAACATTAACATTTTCTTTAACATTTAGACATCAAGATTAAATTCATAATTTGACCCATTTCTATAATTCTTTTTGTCAATTTTGAAAGAGCAGGACCTTCTGACAGTATTTCTTCATATTAGCCCCATACACTGGTGCGGAGTCATCGGCTACTTCTTATTGGCCAGTTTCCTCCCTCCCGCGCGCTTCCGAGATCCAACCCGGGATTTGCCACGTGCCTGAAACTTTGTGTGTGTGTTTCTGTACACTCAATGACATACCATCACCTTCACAGCGCACGCGGGCATTAGAAATTGTGCGGAGGCAATATGCGCGAGCGCGTCTGTGCGCGAGAACTGGAGAGAAAGTCATCTTGAGTAAATATAGAAGAAAAAAAAACTTTTGGACGTTCTTTACTCTTGCTATGGATTTGGTCAGTGAGAAAACTTATCTGTAAAGTTTTGGACACTTCGGCAGAATCCCGAGTCTCGCCTTTAGCCGGAACTTCATTCGCTCCGGTGTTTGCGCTTGGATTGAGCACATTTAACCTGTTGTGTAATCTGGGATTAAGCATCCTGGTACGGGGAGCCAGCGCGTGCGCGCGCGAGCGTGTGTGAGCGGCGCGCGGACGATGTCGGGTGTGAGTAGGAAAGGTTCGGGGAGGCGAGGGTACTATTACAGGCTGCTGGGTCGGAACCGGCTGCAGAGACAGCGCAGTCGCTCCAGGAGCAGGACCAGACCTGCGAGCAACAAGGGTAAACAATATCTACTCTAACGGGTTTACTGCATCTGTTATATGAACATAATACTACTAATGTTTCAAAGTTATACCAATAACAATATCCTCCATTTGCATTACCTGTCAACACAATACACTCAAGGTAACAGAACCCATGGCAACACTAACTTTGGAAATACAATATACAGTCGCAGAGTGACCTGGCTGCATAAGTATCCACTTATAATGCAACACAATATTCAGAGTCACCTCCAGCGTTAGTGGGGGGCTGTTGTAAACATTCCTCAGACAATAGTACAACATTTCCCCAACATTGTTCTAACAAGCCACCAGCTGCTGGACTTTTTTGAAGTGAACGGCCTCAGGTGACTCCTCAGATGTCATGTGTGTCTGCTCTGAGTTTGTTACTTTCCCTCTGTGTATGTGTGTGTGTGTGTGTGTGTGTGTGTGTGTGTGTGTGTGTGTGTGTGTGTGTGTGTGTGTGTGTACGCGCGCATGCATGTGCACACATGCGGAAAACTAGCTAGACAGGACAGCGTAAAAAGCTGATTTCTGTACATCAGTAAGCCTGTCCAATAACATGTCATTGCAGACATGGGCTGGCATTTTCTCACATTCTCTGTAATTATTTGTCATTATGAAGCGTTCGGTGACATTATGACAGCTACCGAGTCACGCCTGTAATAAGGAAGAGTAAACGAGGTGTTTAGACGCAGCAGTGAGAGCTGTGGTCAATTCAATTGAAGTTTCTAATAGGCAATTTAATTAATGCAGTGAATTGAGTTTGTAAATTGATCCAGAATTAGCGCAGATGACCCAAACCCTGGCATTTGGAGATGAAGTGCAGACAATATGAGAGAAAAGGAGGAGGAGGAGAGAGGGGAGGGGGAGATAGAGAAAGAGAGAGAGGGGGAGATGATTATCTACTTTGAACGCTGTCTAATTCAGTGGTACACAATGGAAAGAAAGGAGAAGCAACTTTTCCAACTTTCTGTTTGCTTGTGTGAAAGAAAGAGAGAGAGAGAGAGAAAGAAAGATCTGTGTTTGTTGGTTTTGGGCCAGTGCCACCAAGGCGTCCGACAGGAATGCCCGCTGATAAAAACAGGAAAAAAACCATGGGACAGAAGATTAGGGAAAATCAGTTTCCATTGGACTGATTGTTATTGAGGATGAGCTCATCTGTATCTTTTAAAATTGAGAGCTTGTGCCTGTGTGTGTGTGTGTGTGTGTGCGTGTGTGTGTGTGTGTGTGTGTGTGTGTGTGTGTGTGTGTGTGTGTGTGTGTGTGTTAGAATGTGTGTTAGAATGTGTGTTAGAATGTGTGTGTGTGTGTTAGAATGTGTGTTAGAATGTGTGTGTGTGTGTGTGTGTGTGTTAGAATGTGTGTGTGTGTGTGTTAGAATGTGTGTTAGAATGCGTGTGTGTGTGTTAGAATGTGTGTTAGAATGTGTGTGTGTGTGTGTTAGAATGTGTGTTAGAATGTGTGTGTGTGTGTGTGTGTGTGTGGGAATGTGTGTGTGTGTTAGAATGTGTGTTAGAATGTGTGTGTGTGTGTGTGTGTGTGTGTGTGTGTTAGAATGTGTGTTAGAATGTGTGTGTGTGTGTGTGTGTGTGTGTGTTAGAATGTGTGTGTGTGTGTGTGTTAGAATGTGTGTGTGTGTGTGTGTGTGTGTGTGTGTGTGTGTGTGTGTGTGTGTGTGTGTGTGTGTGTGTGTGTGTGTTAGAATGTGTGTGAGCATGTGTGTGTGTGTGTGCGCGCATATGTATGTGTATCTTTCTCACACACTCTGCCTCGCTCTGTCTCTCTATAAACTAACGCTATCATGCTTGACCAAAATATTTGGTGGAAAGTTTCTGCAGTGTGGGACTCATACCCAGGGGACTCGTTATCTGAGGTGGCTGTTTGTGTCGGCAAAGCCGTACGCAGAGGTGAGGGTCTTATCAGCTCTTAACCAATACAGGAACACACTGTCTCGGATTTGATTATGCAAAACTCACAAAAGTCAAGATAGATGTGAGCTTGCCTGAACAAAACCATGTTCACATATCACATATACATACGCTCACACATTCACACATATATAACCTAGACCTAATATTAGTAACGCCTGTAAAACATCAGATCTTTTGACTGAGTGACTGAAAAGCTACTACATTTGTTGCATACTCCTCCATCTTTGTCTTAATGTCTGAAAGTAAGACATCTCAGTGTGTGCTGGTCTCTCTCTCTCTATCTCTCTCTCTCACACACACACACACACACACACACACACACACACACACACACACACACACACACACACACACACACACACACACACACACACACACACACACACACAGTTGCCTGCGGCACTTTGAAAAACAAAGCCCAAGCTTTGCCTCCTAAGCAAAGAATTGTGGGATGCGTTCGTATTCTGGCATTTGATAGGTCAACATTTGCAAACACAACTGGCCAATTGAACTAAAACTGCTTTGGCAGCGTCATCCTCAACGTTTCCGCCATCACCGACACGTGAGAATCATCTGTGGAACAGTCCTGCTTCTTCTGAGGCAGTGATGCTCTCTAAGCTCTCAGTATTCCCACGTCTGTCCTGGTCCCGTAAATGGAGTGTCGCGCTCCTTGCCAGGAAACCAGGAAGTGTGACAGGACCGTCTGTAGAGGAAGTGTCTGGTGTGCGTTGGCGCCGGGCTCAGCGTCCCGTTTCACCCCGGGTGGAGCCACACTGAGCAGCTCGGAGTCCCGTGATACATCCGTGGGTCACATGAGACTCTGTGTGTGTGTGTGTGTGTGTACAGTATGTGTGTGTGTGTGCACATATGGAATTTTGCATATGTGTGTGCGCGTTCCGCCAGTCTAAAGGGTATTACAAGTCATTAAACATTGTGCAATCCACCGCTACGATTGCCGAGGCTCAGGATCACGTAGGAAAGCCAGAAGAGAGAGTGAGTGATTACGGAGAGGACAAGAGCTCAAAGTTCACAACGAGGGGACAGGAAGAGGAGGCGAGGGACGCTGGACTCTAATGTCTAACTCGTTTGCGTACGAGTCGATGGGCGAGGAGTCAGGCGGACGGCAGGTGGCCCAGGACGCCCGCACACGGGTGATCCCCCTCATTAACCCCACATCATTCTGGCTCCATTTCACCTCACACTCTGAAAAAGTATCACCAACACCTGTTCGGGCTTGCTCGGCTTATGCGGACAGAATTTGACTGTGCTGTGTAAATCAGCATGTCCTGATACTGAGTGAGGAGGTTCCTTAAGTATTACGCATTAACAGAGTATCACAAATACTTTCCAGGGTTTTTTTTTTTCAATTACAAGACGTACAAGTGTTCACATCATCACAGCTGTACGCTGTCTGTAGCTGTGGGAAAGTTCTCCCTTGTCGTCTCGTCTCATCTCGTCTCGTCACCTGCCCTCTGCTGACCGCTACTGTCTAGGTGACGTACCTGCTGGATTTTATGCTCCGTTTCCACTGCTAACTGGCAGTGAGGTGTTTTGTAATTCCAGCTCTCAGGATAGTGCAGCCTGAAGTGACATGAAGATGCTTCTTTACTGTGTCTGCAGTGCTCGGCAGGGCCGCAGGTGATTAGAGGGCACGATGGAGTCTGTGTCAGTGTGCACGTTGCCATGGGCTTCTGCACCAGTTGCATGCAGTCTGGTCTCTGTTAGTGATAGTATTGTGGGTGTGTGTGTGTGTGTG
This sequence comes from Brachyhypopomus gauderio, assembly GCF_052324685.1. Classification (NCBI taxonomy): domain Eukaryota; kingdom Metazoa; phylum Chordata; class Actinopteri; order Gymnotiformes; family Hypopomidae; genus Brachyhypopomus; species Brachyhypopomus gauderio. The sequence goes on from NC_135217.1 coordinate 6,047,718, forward strand.
TGTGTGTGTGTGTGTATGTGTGTGCCATCTACAAAGGCTCCAGCTTCCTTCTTCTGCCTTTCCCACCACACATGTGCAGCACAGATGTATTGAACAGAGGAAACAAGGACCCTCCTCTGACAGCGCTCAACTACTGTGTGTGCTCCTGTGTGTGTGTGTGTGTGTGTATGTAGGTATGCTGGTGTGTGTGTGTGCTCCTGTGTGTGTGTGTATGTGTGTGTGTGTGTGTGTGTGTGTGTGTGTGTGTGTGTGTGTGTGCATCTGTGTGCTGGTCTGTGTGTGTGCATCTGTGTGTGCATCTGTGTGTGTGTGTGTGTGTATCTGTGTGTGTGTGTGTGTGTGTGTGCTCGACTGTGTGTGCATCTGTGTGCACATCTGTGTGTGTATGTGTGTGCTCGATTGTGTGTGCATCTGTGTGCACATCTGTGTGTGTGTGTGTGTGTGTATTTGACTGTGTGTGCATCTGTGTGCACATCTGTGTGTGTGTGTGTGTGTGTGCTCGACTGTGTGTGCATATGTGTGAACATCTGTGTGTGTCTGTGTGCTTGACTGTGTGTTGCCTCTTTGATTGTGTAACTAACCACAGGTATATCATAAAAACTACACGAGACCGTCACTCTAAACTAGTCCAAATGTAAACACCTGGAGTGAGTGTCCCCAAAATACTTCCACGTCATCCAACATAAGTGGGAAGTTAATTTATTGGAAATTGAACATTGGTCTATTTATCACTGACCCCCCAAAACTAGAGAGAAAATATCTGCCTTTCCACTCTGGCCCTTGCCTATGGCAAATTCCTATGCCCATTTAACCTTTTAACCCCAGAACTAATGTGACTTAATGTCTAGAATAAATTGTATTGTCTTTTTTGCTGAGCTAAACAGAAAACTTGCAAGCTTTAGCGTTAATGAGATGTGCGAGCGCTCTGGAAGTGATTTAAGTGGCTTTGCATGGCTAGGTGTGATGTTGCCTTCACAAACAAAACTAGTGAAAAGTGAAAAGCTTAAAGCTGCAGAAAGTCTAGCGGTGTAGGGCGTGAAGAGGAAGCGTGGACACTCCCACGGTCCATCTGAGTAACGCAGCCAGCAGCACTGGGCAGGTCAGGGAGGGCAGGTACATGTTACAACTGTACACATGAGCTCACCTGCCAAGTCTGTTGGCTCCTTCCCAGAAGTGTTAGCAGGATGGACTTGGCCTACAGACACAGGCCCGTCTACCTGCGGTGTTATGGCCTACAGACACAGGCCTGTCTACCTGCGGTGTTATGGTCTACAGACACAGGCTCGTCTACCTACGAGGTTATGGCCTACAGACACAGGCCCGTCTACCTGCGGTGTTATGGCCTACAGACACAGGCCCGTCTACCTGCGGTGTTATGGTCTACAGACACAGGCCCGTCTACCTGCGGTGTTATGGCCTACAGACACAGGCCCGTCTACCTGCAGTGTTATGGTCTACAGACACAGGCCCGTCTACCTGCGGTGTTATGGCCTACAGACATCTCCCCTTTGGTAAGAAATGGACCATCCAGTCAGGACAAACTGACCCCAAATGCTGAGTGACAGCAGCTGGTCATCTCCTCGGAGGACACAGATCCGTTCGGTCAGGCTATCTGGAATTATGGGATGTAGCAGCTTCTGTTTCTAAAATGTACACCCTTGCAACAAGCAAGTCATCTCTAGGAGTTACACCTGCTTCCTGTTGTCTCAGACCAGCCACGTGACCACTTCCCTTGGACTTGAGCCTAGCAGAGTGTTGGGACACTGAATCTTAATATGTGCTGACCTAGCTACACACACACACACACACACACACACACACACACACACACACGTCATGCAGAGTCTGCACATTCGTCCGCACACACACTCAGGTGCGAGTTAAGACGTTCTGAATTACTTTAGGAATTATTCTTGATCGTTATAGTGACAATATTTCAAAATTCTCAACATGTGAAACATGAATCACAATAACAAGGACACAATCGTGGATGCGAAGCACCAATCTGATAGCGCCACCTTGTGGAGAACTTCCTGCTTGCTAACTGTGAGAGAGCGTGTGAGTGAGTTACAATCCAGACCCATGAAGTGCTTCACATTTAAAAATAAATGAACCCAGTGCACTGTACAAGTGCATAAAGGAAACACACTTGGTGATATAGGTTCTGATGTCTAGACAGCACACACACACACACACACACACAAACACTACACATCTACTGCACTAGTCTCAACACTAGGGTTTAAAGTGTGCTATGGCAGTGTTGGTTGGTAATGTGGGTTCTGAGGGGTCTTTGGAATGTGCAAAACCAGAAAACCAGGAAACACTACAGTGTTCCTGCCCAAAGGCCAGGAAGTGTGTTGTCTGACCCTCTGAGGGTGTGCGTTTGTTTGTGAATGTGTGATGTAAAGCAGACTGAAGCCAGAACATTGGATTAGGTCAAAAGTGCTGTTCAAAACAACATCACATTCACTCCACGTTTGTTATGTGTTCATGTGTGTGTTTGTGTGTGTGTATAAAAGGGAATTGAAAGTGGGCAACAGAGAGAGAGATACAGACAGATACAGACAAAGAGAGATACAGACAGACAGACAGAGAGATACAGACAGAGAGATAGATACAGACAGACAGAGAATTTGGAAGCTATTTTTGAAAACCTGTCAGTCATTTGTACAAGGCCAAGGTTGCTAATATGTTCTGTTAGAGAGCTGTGTGTGTGTGTGTGTGTGTGTGTGTGTGTGTGTGTGTGTGTGTGTGTGTGTGTGTGTGTGTGTGTGTGTGTGTGTGTGTGTGTGTGTGAAGGTTTTAAACACATATGCTATGTTTGTATTGTTTCTCTTCATTTATGCCAGCCTCTGTTCTGAAATCCTGGCGTAGATCAAACTGTAGAACATTTTTTTCTCCGTCACTATGAAATGACACTGTCCTCTTCCTGTCTTCCTGTCTTCCTGTCCATAACCTGACATGGCAAATACAATTCTACCTACTGACAGAATCGTTAAAAATTGTGGCATAGTGTCATGTTAGTGATAGAAATGCCATACCATTGGCAAGCAATTACCTTTATTACATGATATTACATGATATTACATTATATTATATTATATTATATTACATTAGAATTGATTATGTATGTAAGTGCATGATGAATCTTTGGGTTTTGCCCATGGGTCTGGGGATTTTTGGCTCCTGCTTTGAGTAAAATCTCAGGTGTCAGTAGTCTAGTCAGTGTGTGTTGTCAGTATATCTGGAGATTGTCTTGACATTCATCTTATGACTCTTTCTGAGGCTTGAGGAGTGGGGTGTTGCGTAAGCTCCAGTGTGTGTGTGTGTGTGTGTGTGTGTGTGTGTGTGTGTGTGTGTGTGTGTGTGTGTGTGTGTGTGTGTGCACGCGTGTGCTGACAGGTGGCATTGTTTCCTCTAGAAAGAGTGCCAAAGCACTCCAAATTCTCACCGGGGGCTGAGATCTAGTTGCCATGGGAACGGCGGGCCGGGGAGATTGTACTTTCTGACAAATGGGATGGTGTGTGTCAATCAGGGAGTCAGCGATGACAACGGAGGTGTAATAGGAAGATGTGGCACTGAGAGGGCGGCGTGGCTCTCTGTCCCAGGAGCATAACCTAAACTGACCCGGACGTGTCGTTAACAGCATGTGTGAATGTGAAGATGAAGGTTAGACATTAGAAAAAAGACTAAATTCACTGAGAAACCCATCACAGCTACTGTAATAATACAGCATATGCAGATGTATGAACATGAAGTTAAAATCTTTGTGTGTGTGTGTGTGTGTGTGTGTGTGTGTGTGTGTGTGTGTGTGTGTGTGTGGACTGAACACCAAACACACACTTAACGCCTCCAGCTTTGATGTGCCACTGTAGCTGTTTATTAAGATTTACAGGAAGAAACTCTTATCAGTCCTACCCAGATTAGGATAAGTGTGTGAGTGTGTGTGTGTCCATGTGAGGTGTGTAATGTGTTGGCTCGGTTGCTTGACCCTGATGTCCTCGAGTTTTGCTTTTAGTCCGTTACTCCTGAGCACCAGGTAGTTTCCACCTCAACCCCAGACCCTCACGAGTCCACCATGGATACAGCGTAGAAACACAAAACACAACATAAAAAAAGCTGTGTGTGTGTGTGTGAGTGTGCATTCTGTTGTATCAAATCTCTGCAGAGATACACAACGTACACACACACACACACACACACACACACACACACACACACACACACACACACACACACACACACACAGTTCCATTAGTGAGCATTATTCATTCTGTATTGCCAGTTTTTTAAACATAACTTATGGTCTATCTGTACAGTGTCAAATTTCATATATAGCTACTGTGTAATGTAGAGCATGCAGAGTTACATCAGTACATAATCAGTTATGTAATCATTTACATAACCTTTACAATAATACTGCACTTTTCAGCTATTCCCAGTGGTGCAGGTTTCATATTATCTCTGGGGTAGGAGGGGGTGGTTGGGTTCGGGGGGGGGGGGGGGCACTGTTCATGCCACTCAGCCTATCACATGAGCAGTGGGAGCAGGAATTATCGGGATGGGCCCCCTCCCCCCAAGAACTAGGCCTATAGTTATTCTTTCTATGTCTCTTCTTGGCTTCTCTCTCTGTCTGACACACACACACACACAAACATGCACCCTTTGAACCAGGGCACTGCCTTTGGTCACTCATCCCCTCTTGAGTGTGTGATTGGAGGTGTAGAAGGTTCACTTACCCCAAACCCAGCTGAAGCCCAACCCCCAGCTAACCCTAACCCCCCCCAGGGCAACTTCTGAGGTGTAAGGGGCCTGGACTGCCCAGCACTGACCCAAAAGAAGCTTAGAACATGCACCACAGGCAGACGGCAACCTGCAGTAGGACAGGACTTGGCAATTCGTGTCCTGCTTATAGGATGGACTGATGGAGAATGTTTTCAGTGTGGTCCAAAACAGTGTTAAAGGTCCAGCAGGTCTGGAGACCTGCTGCCATGCGGGTGTGTAGTTGTTAACATTGTGTCATCGTGTCTCTCCGTCAGATTCTCCTCCTGAGAGAACAGGGCGAAGACGCAGCATGCCGGGCTCCGCCCCTGAGAAAGCCCCGCCCACAATGGAGACTACTGTTGCAGCCACACCCTTCAGAGTGACAGTAAGTGCTGTGAATATATATTTGTTTGTTTGTGTATGTGTGTGTGTGTGTGTGTTTTGATGTTAATGGATTGACTCCAGATGAGTTCTCTGTGTTGCAAGTGCTCACCACATCTGATAAATCACATGTTAAAATGCTTCAATCTGCACATCTTGTGTGTGTGTGTGTGTGTGTGTGTGTGTGTGAGAGAGAGAGAGAGAGAGAGAGAGAGAGAGAGAGAGAGAGAGAGAGAGAGAGAGAGAGAGAATTTAGCTTGGAAAATATCTCATTTTGCAGTGCATGATGAAAGGGAAAAACTAATTTCCTTTTTCAGGCCCTAAACTGGAGTTGTGGTGTTATGGTTTAATTCAGTAGCTAGCATCCACACTCATAAACGCATTTATATGCACCCGACAAGTACTTACATTTTTGGTTTCCCAAAATGTATACGTCAATCTTTCATCCTTCCAAAGGATGGCTGGGTTCTATTTAACAGATTGCTTGTTCATAGACATCTTAGCCTAACTGAGAGCATATGCTATTTTGAATCCAAAATTTTTGAGGTAATTAAATCAGTTTGCATCCTGATTTCTTCTTTCAGGCGTGAACCGTGGCTTAAATGGTGTCTGCTGGTACTGTTAGCTTTTAGCATTTGATTTTGCAGCTTTCGTACATTAGCCTGGCTTAAGCCTACAAGCTTTAATATTCAATTCTTCTCAAACAAAAAAGTAAAATAAATAAATGAAGAAGGCAGATGGTTTATGATTTGACAGGGTACCTTTCATCTCGGCTCAAGTACTTATCAGCTTGCTGTCGCCTCTACTGGCTATTGCTGGTATTGCACTTGGTTTGCCTCACTATCCCCATCACTTCATCCACTTTATGGCCATCAGTCCTTGCCCCCTGCTAAGCTCCTCCCACTCTTGCACGTTATTAATAACGAAGAACAGTTTCTATTAAAAGTTAATGGCTGAGCTCTAGCCAAGGCCAATGTTTAGACTTTCTCAGTAAGCTTGTGCCCTGAACATGTATTTTTATTACAGCCATTAAGACAAATGTGGAGAAGGCCGAAAATAGCCAAAGATGGACAGGGGCGGATTTAGAGCTCCTAGATGGGCTGTCTGGCATGTTGTGAGAAACGGCATGGCCGTTTTTCTCAGTTTATATTAATGTCTAGTATGTTGACTCATAATTTTTCCCTGTGTGCATGTGTGTGGGTGTGTGTGGGAGCGCGGAGAAAAGCATGCTCGAGGAAACAGCTCGTCTCATTCAGACAGAATGAGTCCATTTGTGTTTCTGTTATTCTGGTAAGTGAGACGCTCCCCTGGTTTGGAGTGTGTCAATAAGTGGGAATTTCATACACAGGTTTTCAATCAAGGAGATTGAAAGACATGGTTAAAGTTTGTCTGTTGATTTCATGGAGAGTTTATTAAATGGCATCCACCATTGTTTCTGCTGGACAGTTGCAGTGGCTAACAAGGACCCTGGTTCACCTTGGAACTGCAGACATAAAACGATGGTGGCCACCCCAAAAAAAGTAACACTGCAAAAGACAAAGGCCACCGACTGCAATTTAAAACATGCGACTCAAATAAAGAACTTGGCTCAGACTTAAGTTGAGCTGGGACCCATCCTGCTCTCTTGTGTGCCGAGATCTACTTCGTACGTAAAGCAGTTACTGGTAAAGTGATGGATGCAGACATGTTCTGTGTGAACATGGAGTCATGACAGCGTCCAAGAGACACGAGTCAGTTGCTGAAGTTTTGAGAGGTACTCAAGAGGAAGGGGAAGAAGAATGAGATCAATGCTGTTTGTGTTCTTACTGTATATGTGAACCAGTTCGTTGAGCTTCTCAGCCTGTGGCTTCTGGCTACAATGTCCTCTGTGTTGTTAGATGATTGCCACCTTCAGGTAAACAAGCCAAGCAAAGATGTCATTAGATAAACCACCAGGCCATATTATTGTCTATCACACTGTCATTAGCCCTTCTGAGCAAAAGCAGTGAAATTCCTTTAGTTTCGATGCTGATTTATGTGGTGGCCTTTGATGTAACGCACAGAAGCGCTGAAACTTTGCTGTGGTCTGTATTGTTTGATGTCATCTCTGGCTGGGGTCGTGCTACTGTTTTATGGAGAAAAGCTGGGTAATAAGCTTGAAGAAGCAACCCCCCAGTCAGGGACGGCTGGAACCTGGTGTTATCCATCTTTCTTAGATTTTGACTTGTGCTCATAAAGTGAATGTTAGCTTTTGTTTAGTCACTGCCACTGATCTATTATAATCACTCCGATGACTCATCTGGGATTCTTACCACTTCATCTTACTTGGCATTCTTATCTCCAGCAGAGCATGAGAGAGAATGTCTAGTATCAGATCAGGGATTTGAAATTTGACAGAAAGATGTTCCTAGCAAGTTGGAATATGATGTAGCAGGTTAGCGTGCAGTAGCTATATATGAGTGACTTATAATATAAATGATTTCATTTTTATTGGTATTGATAACACGTCACCACTGAACATACTGGAAGAATCACTGTCTGCTGGCTAGGTAGCAACTTTTGCACTGCTATAAATGACAGGACCTCAGGAAGTTAGGGAGACGCTGAGTCACTTGCAGGCTAACAATCGATGTTAAATGGCATGTCATTTTTTTGTCATTTCAGGAAATGTCATGATACATTTTGCGGTTTTTTTTTTTTAACATACAGCTTGGATAAAGGAGGGGGGTTTGGTAGGTTCAGGTCTCCACCACTAATGAATTTCTGCTCTTCTCCTACTAAGATCAGTTATAGATCAACAATATCCACCTTGGCTGGCAGGTCTAATCAGGTCTAATCAGGTCTAATCAGGTCTAATCAGCACGGCTATGTTGTCTTCAGATGATCCATAAGTGAAAGAACAGACCGTGGAGGATTTAGCAGCCGGACCCAGACCAGCGTCCGCAGGCACCTGCCTGGACCTCATATGTGTGGGACAGCAGAGTAGTGGAGATAACGGTAGTGGAGCAACAGAAGATCGGTCCTAAATTGATAGTGTGCAGGAGAGTTTGGCATTTGGTTTGGGTAATTTGGGCACTGCCCATTTGCTAAGGGAGTCAATGCAGACTTTACAAACATAGGAGATCATGAGCAAACATACCGGAACATTCCCAGACCAATTTGCGATGGGACGAATCCTCAAGAAGGCACTACAAGACCGAACAGTTGAGTTGATGAAAAATTGTAAACCACCACATTAAGTAGGTCAGTTGAGCTTTATTGTGACACAAAGAGCCCAGCCCAGTACATTCCCCCACACAAACATTTCCTGACCACCGAGATGGTGATCTTGTCCTGCTCACACCTGGCTTTGGAGAATTCCTCGCTTTCCTTGAAGGAAACTCCCGCTTTGAATTTATTCCCAGAACAGGACGTGACCACACCAAAAGCTGGTATCACAGCTGGGGGTGATCCAGCATTTTTTGCCCCCCCCAACCCCCCCCCCCCCCCTCAAAAACGGGGGGGGGGGGGGGGGGGTGTGTTCAGCTAATCTATAGCCACATACTTTAGGACCCAGATACTGAACTTCATTACTCTCGTTCTGCCTCTGATGAGATAAGGCGAGATAACTTTCTTAATTACCTCTTTAATTTCCTTGTCAAACTTGATTCGCTTTCATTTTCTTGTCAAGCCTCAGTAATTTGCTGATATACAGAGTGAATATAGTGGCAGCCCCTACGCCTTCGCACTGTCTGCTTAGCTATGCAGATTCCTGATGTGCCGGACGCCCTTGAAGAAGCCGGACAGCCAGCAACGCAGTATCAGACGTCTTCATCGTGGAATTGTCCGTATGTAGAGGAAGTTCATCGTGGAATGTATGTTCATTGTGGAATTGTCTGTATGTAGATCTAATGATGCCTACCTGCTCTCACGTGTCCTTGGTTGAGGGAGGCTCTTTCATGCTAAGAAACAAATGAGAAGTTCCACAATACCAGGATGTACTGTATGTTTTTACATAAACAACTGGGTGACGTCATTAAGAATGCCTAAAGCAGATGTCCCATTTAGTTTATATTAACCTTGGCTGGGAATACTGGTGTGTTACTAATACTGGTGTGTTACTAATACTGGTGTGTTACTGGGTAAGCACACCATGCCTACAGAAGAATGAGAGTGTGATTAACGTGTACAGCTGCATACCTGCCATAGGTTTTGGTTTTAGAGTTTCTGTTATATTCTCTTCTAATTTACAACCATCTACTGTGCTTTGACAGTGTAATTGATTGGTGCACTGAAATGCAGAGTGATTAGCCTGTGATTAGGAGTGTGTGTGTGTGTGTGTGTGTGTGTGTGTGTGGGCTGTGTGTGGGGGGTTGTGTGTGTGGGGGGGGGCTTGTGTGTGTGTGTGTTGGTAAGTAATCGAGCAGTAGGGGACTAATTACACAGAATATGCAACTGTTCGAATTGTCAAGAGAGCAGCTACTTACTGTTTGTTTGCAGTCACTTTTATACCAGAAGGTGTGTGTGTGCCTCTTTATGCCTCTCCACTCTCTGTCCTCTCTGTCCACTCCTCTAGATCCTTTGTCCTCTCTGTCCCCTCCTCTAGATCCTCTGTCCTCTCTGTCTGCTCCTCTAGATCCTCTGTCCTCTCAGTCCGCTCCTCTAGATCCTCTGTCCTCTCTGTCCCCTCCTCTAGATCCTCTGTCCTCTCTGTCTGCTCCTCTAGATCCTCTGTCTGCTCCTCTAGATCCTCTGTCCTCTCTGTCTGCTCCTCTAGATCCTCTAGATCCTCTGTCCCCTCCTCTAGATCCTCTGTCCTCTCTGTCTGCTCCTCTAGATCCTCTGTCCTCTCTGTCTGCTCCTCTAGATCCTCTGTCCTCTGTCTGCTCCTCTAGATCCTCTGTCCTCTCTGTCCACTCCTCTAGATCCTCTGTCCTCTGTCTGCTCCTCTAGATCCTCTGTCCTCTCTGTCCGCTCCTCTAGATCCTCTGTCCTCTCTATCTGCTCCTCTAGATCCTCTGTCCTCTCAGTCCACTCCTCTAGATCCTCTGTCTGCTCCTCTAGATCCTCTGTCCCTCTGTCGGCTCCTCTAGATCCTCTGTCCTCTCTGTCCCCTCCTCTAGATCCTCTGTCCCTCTGTCCCCTCCTCTAGATCCTCTGTCCCCTCCTCTAGATCCTCTGTCCTCTCTGTCCCCTCCTCTAGATCCTCTGTCCCTCTGTCTGCTCCTCTAGATCCTCTGTCCTCTCTGTCCTCTCCTCTAGATCCTCTGTCCTCTCTGTCTGCTCCTCTAGATCCTCTGTCCTCTCTGTCCCCTCCTCTAGATCCTCTGTCCTCTCTGTCCACTCCTCTAGATCCTCTGTCCTCTCTGTCTGCTCCTCTAGATCCTCTGTCCTCTTTGCTTGTTTGTCTCTGTGTGTTTCCTGTTCGGAAACATTTCTGATGTGCAGTCTCAGAGAGAGGTGATTACCTCTGACCCCTCGTCTGTCTGCCTCCCTCCCTCCCTCCCTCCCTCCATCCCTCCCTCCCTCCCTCCTTCCCTCCTCTCCCTTCATTCTTTCGATCCACATGCTCAATGCCAGCCTGCTGTCTCCATGGTAACTGCCGCTCAGAGGAAGTTGACTCCTGAGTGGTAAGATGTAACAGGAGGTTTCGTGCGGAGCGGCCGAATGTGGAAAAAAGGAATTTATTAAAATCCCACGGAGTCGCAAGGCATAAATATGTTGGATGACCTTGAGTTATGTAAAAAATTCAAATGCCTTCGATTAGATCTTTGACGAGGCTCTTCTTTCTCCCCACCTCATATCTCTCACGTCTCCTGCTCCCTCTGACTCTTACTAGGGTTTCCTGAGTCGCAGGTTAAAGGGGTCCATCAAGAGGACAAAGAGTCAGCCCAAACTGGACCGGAACAGCAGTTTCAAACACATCCTGCCTGGCTTCAGACCCGTGGACAGTGACAGGTGAGATGATGGTGTGTGACGTCTGCTGGGCTTCACCGTCTCTGTTCGGACCCCGACCTCCTCCGGTGCTGAGAGGAGCCGCTAATCTGATCTCAGATCAGAGACGAAGGGCAAACCCATCCACACAAGCCTCGGTTAAAACTGATCCACAACACGTATGACAAACACGTCTCTGGATTTTCAGCGTTTTATTTGGATGTTGCTGCCTGTTTGTGCCAGCTGTTACTAATATGTAAATGAGGGGTTGGGTTTACATGTGGGAATTTGGCAAATGTGTGTGCGGGGGTGAGCGCGCGTGTGTTTTTGACAAGATGGGTTGTGGGTCATTGCTGACACGTTGTGGAAACTGACAGGGCTTTTGATGCTGATGTAAGTCCTGTATGCCTCCAGCACTGTCTCTCCTTCTCCACTCTCTCGCGTAAAGATCTCTCATTTCAGGCAGAGACACTTTAAAGCCTCGCCACTCTCCTGAGATTTTTCCACTCTTCGGTTTCTATGGCTCAATCCTCGTGTTTTGCGGTAGACGGGTAACTCATGCATACTGTAGATCCACTCTGTGCCGATCACTAGATCTCTCTGTGCTGTTTTCATCTGGCTTTACAAGGAAATGAATTTAATGGAGTGGGAAAAAATCTTAATAATTTCTTCTGGTTTTCATTATATACTTTCATTGAATGCCAAATGCAGCAAAGACAAGCATGAGATAAGAATTAATCGAAGTTGGTTTCTCCTCCGCTGTCTGTGTACATAAACATATGTGCAACACATGTGGACACACAATGACCAGACAAATACTTACACACTTGCATCACCGTGGAAACACAATGCTAACGGTTCATATAAAATGTTCAGTGTCATTCTCTGGCCAGAAAGAGTAATTCGAGTAAGTAAAAAGCAGAAGAATGCTGGATAAAGCAGAAATGTTCAAGCTGTGAGAGAAAGTGTGAGAGCGTGTGTGTAAAAGGAGAGAGAGGGACACACAGAAACAACCCTTCTGAATTGTGTGAAAATGTAAAATGTTAAGCAACATTTCCTCTCTGTGCACTATTTTTTGGTTTGTTTGTTTTGATGTGGCTTTGAAACACGCTCTGACTCCTCAAACAGCCCCTGAAATATACTGTAGCCTGCTGAAATATTCTGGAACGTTCCCTCTTGGCCTTCAGTAGAGGCCCCCAATGGAATATCAGCGAGCGACTTTTTGCCATGACATTTAAGCCCTTTCATGCTAGGACCGGCGTTTTGTACTAAATTATCTCATTGTAATCTTATCTACACAAGCCTGTATCTACATTTGGTTTTTATCTCTCTATTGCCCCATACTTCATACATCAGACTATTCCTCACAGGCCAAACCACCAATGTTCCTCTTACATTCTTCAGCCGAAACTCAGCCTTAGAGGTTCAGTCTGCAAGCAGTAAGTCTTTTGTTAAATGGTAATACACTTAATACTCACCTTGCGACTTCGTCTTTACTCCTAATCTCAGTAAAAGCCATGGGCTTTTCTCTCGCACGCTTGTCCTCGGTTGGGGTCGGCGCGGTCCGTTTCTCCTCCGCTCTTAGCGTTCAGCTCAGCGTTCAGCTCAGTGTTTCCTCACAGGCTGCTGGTGAAACTCCCAACGCCGAGCTGCTTGTCTTGCCTTGCTCCAAACGAGATTACATGCCGTGCGTAGACGTCGCTAAAACCAAAAGTGTCTCGTTGAACTAGATTAAGGGAATAATCGTGTGTGGATAGTGTGGGCTGACATGATGGTAGGTATTAGTGTGTAGGCGTGTGTAGGGATAGTCGGAGACATAATGTCTTGCTATTGAACTCACTGCCAGGCTTTCAATCAAAGAAATCAAGAGTGCCACAATGGGTCAGTTAACGTCTGTAATGAATGTGTGTGCTTAAATATATATCCAGATGCATCTGTGTGCTTTTTAAATTCTAAAAATAATCTGGTGCAGCAGGCTAATGTTCATTTGATTCTCTAAAGCATGGGGATAAGTCGCTTTCATTCCCTCCCACGAATAACATAACCCAGAATTTTCTGCTGCCAGACAGTCTAATATCGTTTGCTATTAACAGTTTGCTATTAACAGTTGTAGATTTGCCCAGTAGGCAGGACTGCATTTTCAAACCCGGTAGTCAGAGCTTTTAGTGTGTCTAATGTGCCATGCAGGCCATGTATCAAAGCGAGAGCTTGGAGCACACAGTAGCGTCCAGCTCACGGAAGAGTCCCGCTCACGGAAGAGTCCCGCTCACGGAAGCACAAGTGCGTCTACTCACTTTGTGCAGCTTTGCTGTTTGTGCTTTCTTTCTGTCTCTCCATCCCTCTCTCCCTGTCTCTCTCTGTCCCCTTCCCTCTTTCTGTCTCTCTATCCCTCTCTCTCCCTGTCTCTCTGTTCCCTTCCCTCTTTCTGTCTCTCTATCCCTCTCTCCCTGTCTCTCTACCATGTTCATCCATAATGCATCTGTAGGAGGAGGTTTTGCCTTTAGCCCGTTCTCACAGCTCAGATGGCACTATGACTCTTGGGTAAAATAACATAATGCACAGGTTTCCGAGGAGCCAATGAGAGTTCATCGTTGTGTGTACCAGTCGGTATGCATCTCAGGGCCTGATCTGATTTTTGATTGACAAGGGTGCAGAAAATTTGTTGTTTGTTTTGTGAATATAGGCTAAATGAGAATATGCTACTGGTGCTCAGTATAAAAATATTTCATATGAATATAAAATATCTGTCCGTTTCTAAATGTTTGCTCTGTTTTTGCATCAAATTTACATGTGTAAATGTGTTTTATGGCCTAGCCAGTTGCCATGGAGGTGTCGGTGCCGTCCCTGAGCCGTTAGAGCTGGAGTCATTCCGGCGTTTTCTCATGGCTCTGTGCTCTCATGCCCATTTCAAGGAGAAAAATAATTTTTCAGTTTTTTTAAATCACCTCCATCACACCCTTGTGGTAAATAAAAGATCCAGTTGTCCAGATGTTGTCCTGCGTATATAGAATGTGCTGCATGTAAGCTAATGCTAATGACCGTGTCATATGACTGGCAAGCTCTTTTAGTATCGCTGTTCTTCACCTGTTTTCTCAATCTAGTGTCTACTTTGCTTGCAGTTAGCTGTCGTGTTTTGAAGAAATATAGGCTATGATGCAGTTAGCATCCTGAACTTTCTTCATCTGATATGGACACACAGACTTTTCCGTTCTGTTCATAGCTTGCTTTGACAAGCCCTGCAGTATGACCTTCATTCAATCTAAACTTCTCAACGTGACCAGACTGAAAGTGGTTTTCACCCCTTAAACTCCTCTGGTCATCACAGGGATATGAGGGACATGTCTACCTGACATCAGGGATATGAGGGACATGTCCACCTGACATCAGAGATATGAGGGACATGTCCACCTGACATCAGAGATATCAGGGACATGTCCACCTGACATCAGGGATATGAGGGACATGGGATCACTTATTGATGTCATTTTATTGCACAGTAGCTTCCAAAGTTCGTTTGGGAGAAAAACTGCCATTGGACAAAATGTACCAGGGTTTAAATGTTTTCACTGGATGTAGAAAATTCCATTTACATTTTCTATAGAGAGAAACTCTTTAGCACAAAAGGTCCTAATATGGTCATGATGTCAATTATGTGTGACCTCACTCATCTGTGGGCATAACGTTTTGCCCACTGCTATTAAA
>NC_135217.1:6067459-6072459 GCF_052324685.1 Brachyhypopomus gauderio
GCAACCAGAGAAAAAATGTAGCACAAATAACATAATTAACACTCACTCTCACTGCCGGTGAAGCACTAAACTGACTAGAGGAGGAGTGTGAAGAGCTCTCAAGTATGAGCTGCAGATGCTGTGTGTGTGATTGTGTGTGTGTGTGTGTGTGTGTGTGTTAGTTTTGAGTGTGTGTTAGTGTGTGTGTATGTGTTTGTGTGTGTGTTTGTGTGTGTGTGTGTGTTTGTGTGTGTGTGTGTGTGTGTGTGTGTGTGTGTGTGTGTGTGTGTGTGTGTAACACGTTGATCCTGTCCCCTATGTGCACTAGTTTAAACGAACCCTGGTGACCATGTCTTCTTGCTCTGGCCCGGTCGTGTTAGCAGACGCAGAAACAGCCTCGCTGGTAAAATTCCCTCAGTTTGCATCAACAAGCGGAGCGTGTTCGCGGTGTCCCGTGTTCGCGCTGTCCCGTGTACACGCTGTCCCCCGCTCTTCTTCGCCCGGCCGTGTTTGGGGAAGCGGACAGACTGGGGGCAGGGGCAGGGGGCGGGGCCCTGGGGTCAGGAGTGTGGAGACGAATGGGTGGCAGAGCCAATGAGCTGGACTTGCCTGGGGGCCAGTGTGGTGGTTACATAAGACCTAAAATCCATGAGAGAGGGAGTGAAAGAGAAGAGGCGGAAGAAAACAGAGACTGAGAAAGAAAACAAGTCTTTTTGTGTGTTATCTCTTCGTGGATTGCTCCCATCTAAAGCACAATCTACATTTTCTTCAACAGCTGTGATGTTTGCAGTGCTGGGTGTGTGTCCCCAGTTTCTGGCCGTTATTCCCAGCAGCTTTTCACTCTTCCCATCATTCCCAGTTTCAATATTTCAGGATATTCTCTGGCTCGTTCTAATTCGGGATAAGCCTTCTCTACTCAGTCTCTCCTGAAGTGCCAGCAATTATATAACACACGTATCTGTTCGGTCTTCATTTCTGCCATATGTGATTTTCCACCATATGTTATCATCGCAGCCTTCCATGTCTTGTTGCAGATACCCCCCCCCCCCCCCCCACTTTGCCGTTCCGCCACACTGACGTCCTTTCGAGCCTGAGAAACAAGTCGCTTTTGTCAGACATGTCCTGCTCCTGGCCTTCTGACTGCGATGTCTCTCCTGATGGCTGTGAGCTCCTCCCTCATCTTCCCTGATGTTTTTGGGACTCGCAGGCGTGAGTTAGCTTGCCTGGAATGCAGGCCCGGGGTGTAGACCGGTGTGTGTCTCTGCATGTGAGCCTCTGCACACACCCCGGGCCTGCATGTGGGTCTCCCCCAGTGGAGCGAAGATGCCCCCCCCCCCCCCCCCCCCCCCCCCATATGACAGGTGCTGCTCCATGCTTCTCGATGCATTCCAGGAGCATACAGGAAACTCTAGCTGTTCCTTTCTCATCGTGTCTCTGCTGTCATATCCCACAAAATGGGAATTAACCACGATGGTGCAAAGCAAAAAAAAAAAAAAAAGTTGACTGGTGTTGTAATTGAAAATGGCGTGACTCATTTCTTCTGGTTAACACACAGAGGACTTGTGCGGCTGCTGAATTATCTGGAGAAAATATTGTCATTTTGTTGCTCTTTGCTTATAACTGTTGTATTATGCAAATAATGAATAACTTCTGACTACAGTGTGGCATAGGAAAGAATGTATGATTAATAATAGCAAGTGATAATCTAGGGTTTTCAAGTGTGTGTGTGTGTGTGTGTGTGTGTGTGTGTGTGTGTGTGTGTGTGTGTGTGTGTGTGTGTGTGTGTGTGTGTTTGTGAATCTGAAGGGGTATTTTGTGGGTGTTTGTTTGGTGTTACCAGACTCAGTCAAACTCATTAATGTATTCCTGAACACAAAGGATAAATACCACGAGCAGATCAGTGGCTCTATTGAGCACTAATGGATCGATCATGCAGGCTCAGAGGAGTATGTACTAGAGAGAGCTCAGAGGAGTATGTACTAGAG
Source organism: Brachyhypopomus gauderio (assembly GCF_052324685.1). Taxonomy (NCBI): domain Eukaryota; kingdom Metazoa; phylum Chordata; class Actinopteri; order Gymnotiformes; family Hypopomidae; genus Brachyhypopomus; species Brachyhypopomus gauderio. The sequence continues at coordinate 6,069,424 of NC_135217.1, forward strand.
AGGGCTCAGAGGAGTATGTAGTAGAGAGGGCTCAGAGGAGTATGTACTAGAGAGAGCTCAGAGGAGTATGTACTAGAGAGGGCTCAGAGGAGTATGTACTAGAGAGAGCTCAGAGGAGTATGTACTAGAGAGGGCTCAGAGGAGTATGTAGTAGAGAGGGCTCAGAGGAGTATGTACTAGAGAGGGCTCAGAGGAGTATGTACTAGAGAGAGCTCAGAGGAGTATGTACTAGAGAGGGATCGGAGGAGTATGTACTAGAGAGAGCTCAGAGGAGTATGTACTAGAGAGGGCTCGGAGGAGTATGTACTAGAGAGGGCTCGGAGGAGTATGTACTAGAGAAGGCTCGGAGGAGTATGTACTAGAGAGGGCTCAGGGGAGTATGTACTAGAGAGGGCAGGGTTATGTACTAGAGAGGGCTCGGAGGAGTATGTACTAGAGAGGGCTCAGGGGAGTATGTACTAGAGAGGGCAGGGTTATGTACTAGAGAGGGCTCAAAGGAGTATGTACTAGAGCACTTCCCTCTGCATATGGAAACACTGGCAATGCATGTCTGCTGCCACACTAGCTGTGAATTAGTCCATGTGTTGTCAGAGAGAGAGAGAGAGAGAGAGAGAGAGAGAGAGAGAGAGAGAGAGAGAGAGAGAGAGAGAGAGGGAGCAGGTCGACTATAGAGGGATAAACAGCAGGAAGGAGACGGGTGAAGAGAGGGGTGATGCTGGTCTATCCTCCTGCTGTTCCTCCCTGTGTGAGTGCTCAATTGTTTTAGCATTGTTGGCCTTTTATGCTGTTCTGAAAACAGCTTGGGCCAGTTGGGTCAGATAAGGATCTTCACTGCGTCTCCCTCCAGATCAGAGAACGCTCCTGGTTGAGCAACTGTCCACATGAGACGCTCCACTGTCAGGACAGGTGGAGTCTGGCCGTGGTCGGCGTGTGTGGCCAGGCTGTACTGTAACGGCCAGCTCCAACATTTCCCCCCTCCCGCCTTCTCTTTGCTCAGCATGTCTCTGCCGTGATGTCACATCCTCTCTTTCTGTGAAAACAAGCAAGGGGATACATCTGGCAATGGTTTAGTCAAACACACACAAGTGAATCCAAAAGAGTGAACCTAGAATTGCCCCTTTTTGGCTGTTAGGTCTCCAACAAGCTACGACGTGTAGTGTGATTAGATAAAGGATACCATTATGTAACCACAGAGTACACACTGTTCACACCCTGCACACACACACACACACACACACACGACTGCAGTCTCTCCACGTATATGTGTCCATGGTTCGCCTAACAGATGTGAGGTCGTTAATATGCACCTGAATTTTCACGCCACTCCGCAGACCGATCCACTGTAGCTACTCTGGCCATAAACGGGTTTCACGGCGTCCCGTGGGAGATTCGTGCGGAACCACACGTGTTCCGAAATGGAGAAAACCCATTGTAATACTTTGTCTTAGTTGAACTTTCGCCGTCGCTGACACTCGTCCATACAACCACGAACCACGCGTGCGAGAGGTATGTGTGTGTGTGTGTGTGTGTGTGTGTGTGTTTGTGTTTGGCGCAATCCCAAGGGAAGTTCCTCATCCTGGGGCCGAGGCGCGGAGAGTCTAGACGTCGTTCAGAACCTCCCCCGCCCCAAATAAAGCTCGGTGGCTAAAACTCAGAACTCTCTGGATCAAGAGTGCAGGAGTCGGAGCTGCCATGCCTGCAGGAGTGAGTGTGGCTCCGGGGAGCGATGTTCCAGCGCTGCGATAAAGTGTAAGTTCCGTCGGTCCTCCGTCTTGGTTTTAAGGCGGTTATGACGTTAAAGGTACGCAGCGCCCGTCACATCGCGTTGATCACTAATACTGTTACACAGATACTGTTACATACACGTGTATGTAACGTGTGTAAATCATAGGCTGCCACTGGCGTCCTGAACTGCGCTCCTGTGCATGGGAAATACGGCGGTGTAGTTTAGCACACTCCCTTATAACTATGTGGAAATGATAAAGAAACGGGCACGTTTGGCGCAACCTACAGCAAAAAGTGCAATTTCGACTTAAGAACTTAAGAGCCGCATGTGTTTATTGTACCGCACAAACATGCGGGATAAATGTGCGCGTTTCCCTCGGAGGTCTCGGTGGTAATAGTGGTGTCCACTGTCAGCAGTATGCAAATCTTTTTGTGTTTTTCTTTTGCATCTTAGCTGTTTTCTTAACGAAATCGGTGCTCCTTGCCGGTTCAATTCGGCTATCAGTGTCTAGTTTTGTAGAGGACGGGTTTTATACTTTTAGGAACATAGGAAATGACATGTTTATTCTCTAGCCACCAGTAATTACTAGGCTGGAGTCCAGTTCCTTGTTTGGTTACCCTACTCTGTGTACCCGGAAAGCAAACACAGTCTCCTCTCGTTTGGCTAGAACTGTCTTCCCTTCTCGTGACCTGTTATATCAAAGGTTCTGTTGTTGCCTTTCTGGACTTTTATTATTAATATCCATCTCCAAATGACACGTGGATGTGTGGATGTGTTCTGTCCTGTAGTCACGCTATTGATCACCTCTGGACACACGCCTGTGTCTTCTCCGTGACCTTGTTGTTTTAGGTCTTTACTGATTTACATCCTGCTGTGTAACACACACACACACACACACACACACACACACACACACACACACACACACACACACACACACACACACACACACACACACACACACACACACACACACACACACACACACACAACGGGACCACTTTCTAGCTAATACTAGGTGTAACTAATTACTTTAGTAATGACTACAATGGCACCCTTAATCTGGTTATTCACACTGAATAAATATAAGAATACACAGCCATACTAGTATGAGCTAACGTCCGGTTTTAGGCTGGACAGTCCGTCTTCCATGTCCTCCGTCCTGCAGAACGTCTGGACGTCTGCTTGTTGTCCTGGAGTGAACTGGCACTTGTTTATTCAGTGTGTCACTGGGGTGTCAAAGTAAATACCTTATATTTCATTGCTTCAGTAGATCACCGCCTATCTTACCGACTGGCTAATTGCAGAAA